>NC_049217.1:2605389-2906807 GCF_013347855.1 Anguilla anguilla | reverse complement strand
GATACGTAAAAGCACATTAGAAGTCCTATGTGTTAACTACTATTCAGCGTCTTTGTTATGTGTACAGAAATTACGTGTTCGGTTGGTGGTGTACGAGCCAAAATCGTGTGTCCCACCGGTGTATTTATACACAGTTTGATGAAACAGAAATGCATCGGTCAAGACTACCGTAAATGAAACCAGTTGCATATTTGAAAGGACCCCGGCGAGTACCATTGCAACATTAAGACTATACTTTCAGGGATCATTTCTATAGTTTATAACTGAGAAATGCGTTTCGAAAGTGTTTGGTCTCGCTACCCACGATGACGAGATAATACATTCCCTTCTGAGCGTGAAGCGGATAGAAAGTGTTGATTTGATCAATTGCCTTTTATTATTGGTGACCGTTCCGATTCAGAAAAGAATACGGAGATAGGGGATGCGTTCTGAGTGGTTAACCTGCTTGTAATCAAAAAATTGAGTTTTAAATGTTCATTGCGTTTTGATCGATGATCTGATGGAACTGTTGGTCTTGTTGAATCGTGGATGCTGAAAAATTAGTTACGGATACGTGGCGAATGAAGTATGCTTTCAAGTAAGACTTGGTTAATTTATAGATGAAGGTTTTAACTTTAGCCACGCACTAGGATACTTTTTGACTTATCAATATCTTGATTGGTACTATGATTACATAAATCAGATTGTGCGGTTCTGGGCTCAAACAAAAACCTGTATACGCAACGGCCCTTTTCGGATAAGACATGGCTCTCCAACCCGGTTGCTGAAGTTCTATGGTAGATATTCATTTCAAGCCTAACTGGACACACCTGAGTCCTAACTAACTAATTAGCAGCTCCACGAGATCTCTAGCTGTTGAATGGGGTGCGCTTAGGGTTGGGTTGGACTAAAACCCTACAGGATTGTAGATCTTCAGGAACAGGATTGGCCACCTCTGGTGTAAAGGTACTACAGCTTTGCATATAAAGCATTGGTGTCAAACTCGTTGCCATGGAGGGCCGTGTGTATGCAGGTTTTCATTCCAACCAATTAATGCTGCCTTAATTGAGTCCAATTACTCATTCAGCCATATGCGTTTAACTGCATTGAAGCACAGAATATAAGAAAATTTTTATTTAGACAATGCGGGTCACCATAGACGTCGGGTCACCATTGTGCACAAACCTGCATCCCTAATTCAGCAAATAATTTAACTAATTATATAATCAAGATCTGAGGCTGGAATGAAAACCTGCATACACACGGCCCTCCATGGCAACGAGTTTGACACCACTGATATAAAGCAAAGTGTACTCCCCACATCGTGACATCTATTGCTGAATGTTAACTACAAATTAATTGTAATATATGAATGAGTTTGTTGTTTCCCTGACTATGCAAGGGACTTTAAAATGTTGGCTAGCCAAAGCTGCTGGAAAAAAATGTTTACTTGTAGAATATGCGTTGCGTGCAGCACAATGATGAAAGCTACTAGTTATCAGCAAAAGGAAGCTGATGATTTTGAATTATTTTCATATCTTGGATTAAGCTTTGCCAGTGTAATTCTTACTGGGAAATACCTAACCACTGCGGGGCGTTAAAGGCCCTGCGTCAATCGTTTGCCACGGGGGAAATATAAATGCCTTTGATGAAACTTTTGGTGGAATTGTGTTTACATTTGACTACATCCGCTTTAGAAGCACACGATTAGTAAGCCTACGACTCCTGCACCTTTTAAACGCTTACAGACAAAACTGCCAAACTCTCATGCATTTTCACTAAATAAACTCCCTCAGTATTAACACAGCTGGTTTGGAGTGAGTTGCCAATTGAATTACAATGTGTCAAAGCATGGATAGCACACGGATGCGCACTGCTGTGTTTATAGAGTTTGGTGAAACCGTCAGGGCATCAGTCAGGGCAACCGTAGGTGAAACCAGTTGATACTTTAAAGGGTGCTGACGAGTAACATGAGTAAATTAAGACTATGCTTTCAGGGATCATTTCTATAGTTTACAACTGAGAAATGCGTTTCGAAAGTGTTTGGTCTCGCTACCCACAATGATTAGGCAATGCGTCTTCTTCTGAGCGCGAAGTGGATAGAGAGCGTTGATTTAAATCAACCGCTCTCTATCTTTGATGACCGTTCCGATTTTGTGAAGAACACGGAAGAAGGAGATGCGTTCTGAGTGGTTACTTTACTAACGGTTGAAGATTATTTATGCAAGTTACATTACAATGGAGATACACCTATACTGCATTATGTTTTAGTTAGCCAATATTTAGTGTTTATATCGAAGGCAATTTAAAGGTGCAGTGTGTAGAATTTAGTGGCATCTAGCGGAACGAACTTGGCAGACATTGAATATAATATTCATAAGTAGGCTATGTTTTAATTAGTGTATAATCTCATGAAAATAAGAATCGTTGTGTTTTCGTTACCTTAGAATGAGCCCTTTATATCTACATAGGGAGCGGCAGTGTTGGGGAAGCTACTTTGAAAGCATAGCTTTGCAAGCTACCAATTACTTCACATTGGAAGAAGTTGAATTACAGCAAAGCTACACTAGGGAGAAATCTAGTTTGGTTAACTAAAGCTACTTAGAAAAAGTAGTTCAGACTACTTTGTAAAAAAATGATCAAATTGACAATGTACATGTGATATGACATTATAAAGTATAATACAAAAAAGTCACATGCCAGCAAAAAAATGCCACTCAATTGAGTTTATTGCAAAAAGTGCCCACTTGTTCACAGGTCATACATAACCCCCCAAAAAAAAAAAAAAAAAAAAAAACCCCACTATTCATGGGAAAGTCCAAGGCATGTCAGCTTTGGTTTTGTATATAATGTCCATCAGTCAGACACCTGCCTTCCAGAAACTAGAGTCCAGGTGGGGGTATTGCACCAAGCAGGATTACTCCATTAGCTAGGTAACTTCTAATATAAAATAGCATGACATTTACAGTGGTCCATAGAATTACCCTCTATTTCACCAGATCAACTTTAAATACAATTGTATGCTGTTACAATATTAACCTTTGGTGGCAAAAGAACAGCAAGCCAACCTCAGCCTAGCCAGACCTTCATTTGAATGATTCTGGCTAAGCTATTCATAGTATTGGATTGATTGCGGACACCTTAGTCAGCAAACACAGGTGATTGTAATCAAACAGTAGGTGATTAAGTGCATTGCGCCATATTGTATTGGCGGCAAAATAAATCATGAGAACAGTATGACTAGGTCAGCTAACGTTAGCTAATGTTTGCTTTATGTCAGCAAACCTGACGTTAGCTGGTTAGCGACATGTTCGTTTTCGATAGAACATAATTGTTGTCAGACTAATTAATGCTACAGACTTTATTTAATTAGACTAACGTTAACGTTCACTGAATTAAATCACTTGCCTGTATGTAACATTACAATGTGGCTAACTTATCTAAACTGCTAAATTGGCTAGCAAAGTCAATGTTAATACATTCACCTTTATATGTGTTCTTAGATTTGTTTTTAACATCTTTGTAGTAGAGAGTGTATATGCTCTTGGCTTGCATAGCTCACAAGTAAAAACTTAGGTTTTGTCGGTGGAGCTAGTCAGTGTCATGTATTTGCTCAAGTATGGCCATGGTGAACCCTTTTGTACATGCACTACACAAAGGTCAAGTATGTGGTGGTGGCTGCCTAATGAATGCATTGTCTGGGCATGCTTTCACAGCGGTCAAGATGAAAAAAAAGGGGGCGGGGCTGGCCATAGGCAGTTCAATTACAGTAGAGAAGCAAAGGTAAAATAAAATTTAAAAATAATTTCTTTCCTTATATGGCTCAAAAATGTTTGTAGTTTCAGTAGTTAACTACACAAATGGCAAGAAAGTAATTTAACTACTTGAATCACTATGCAAATATGAATGTAGTTGAACTACCAGCAAGCTACTGCAAAATGTAGTTAAACTACTAGTTTAATTACATGTAGTTCACTACTCCCCAACACTGGGGAGCGGGTCCTCTTCCACAGAGGCCGCCATGTTGCACCGCCATGTTTCTACAGTAGCCCAAAATGGACAAACGGCTCTAGAGGGGGCCCGGGTTTCTCTTCATCAGGCACAAATCTTTCGTCTCACGCTTAACAGGTGTGAGACGAGGGATGTGCGGGGTGTGATTGGAGCAGGTGTCTCTCTTTTCTTTTCTCCTTTTCTCTCTCTGTCTCCCTCTCCTCTGAAGGTCTGGTGGAAAAGCGCAGTACCAGTGGCTTGACCACCGCTGTGTTTGACCAGCGGACCAGGCCGGACCCGACAGCGTTTGGGGGGAAGCAGGTACCAGTGGCTTGACCACGACCTGCCGAAGCCCCCACTCACAGATGAAAGACCTGCTCTCAGGAGCCCCCCTGCCAGAAGACTCCTGCCATCTGAGGACCTACACCACTGCTGCGGAACGCCCAACGCCAGAGTCCAGAGGGGAGTACAGAGCTGCCCGGAGAGAAGGCCCATAGGGGTTCGCTCTCCAGGCTACGCCAGCTGTTGCTGGGCCTTCGCCCTTGCTCCTTTCTCCCCTCTTTTGCTCTCCAGGCCCCCTGGAGAATGAGGCCAAGGAACAGGCAAATAGAGATACCAGCAGACCATCTCAGACGGTGGAGCGATCCCTGACTCAACTGGGGAACAACGTCTAGCACCCCTGCTGGGAAGGAGGTCCCTAGGGCAATAGAGGGTGCCGTGTCTGGGCCCTGAAGCCTACCTATCTCTGGTTCCTCTGGGACGGACCATCAACGTCTGAGCGCGGTCCTCCTTTCTCCATTGTTACAGCCTGGGTCCTAGCCTGAGGGAGAGGGAGGATGGCCACTGCAATGCCAAGGATGCGCCGCCACAACGCTGTCCGCCTGTGCTACAAGGCGAACAGAGAAGACGGGAGCAGCAGCACCAGTCAGGGGCCCCTGGTGGTACAAAGGGCAAATGGTGCAGGCGAGAGAGGCACTGTGGATGATATTTTTGAGTCCTGGAGAGGTTCTGGAACCTCTTTAGAGAGGGGAAACACAGGGTACTCCTCAGTAATTTTTCTCATCGAGCCGCTGTCCAACACAAAACAAAGTGATCACTGTACAGTTTTATAATGAAGCTGTGCAGGACCACGATGTGAGTATGTGGTTGGGCAGATATGTTCAAGTACAATCTGAAGCCAGGAAAGTGCTTGATGAGAATGGAGAATGGACGGGGGCCAGGAAATGGCTGGTCCAACTGAAGCCTGACCCCTCTGCAGTTGGGGGAGTGTGTCACATCTCCAGCACAATTAAGTTGGGAAAGAATCGGGGCGTGGTGTTTTATAACGGCATGCCCAAGCTGACAAACAAGCAGAGAGACATAGCCTGGATGTCTGCACATCACTGTCTCCCCACTCGAGTGTTTATGTACAGAAGGCATCTTGCCCTGACTGAGCGCTATCCATCATCTGTTTTGGGAGTGCTCCGTGGCCAGATGGGTCTGGGGCCTTGTGGTTTCCTCTGTCTCCCTAAACAGGTTGCTGCCGATGTCCTCCCTAGTTTAGTTAACACCTTAAAGCAGGTCCTGTGGGAGGCAAGGAACATCAGGGTCTACCAAAAAACAACTGTGGACCTGGTCACTCTTCGGAGGAGAATTCAAAACCTCCTCCAAGACGGTGCAATGTTGGACTGGCGCAGAAACAAGGACCTGGGGCCTCATTTATAAAACGGACTTAGGATCAATTTTGATCTCAAGTATGACTTACACAGAAAACCACGTATAAGTAGTTATTTATAAAACCTTAATTTGACTTGGAAATGATCTTACATCAATGTAAAGCCTAGACTTGACCTAAGTGGATTGCAGTTTGGGACGCATATGCGTCCAAGCCTGTGGTGAACTTTGCATTAGCTTTATGAACAATTTAATAGGAATTATGAATTAAAAGTGTGAGGAATTAATTGTTTGTCAACCCACTATTTAGTCCACCGAATAATACATGTTACCTGTCTTCAATCTCCTCTACCATCGCCGTGATCTCGTCTTCCAAAAAGTTTGCCTTTCTCTTTTGGGCCATGGTTATTCCTGACTAAACCCTCATTTGTGCTAGCATTATTGTAACGATGCGTCACTGTTACTAGATCTCTAGTTAATAGTAAATATTATTACCAGACGAAAATGGTTAATTGATGCATATATTAGTACACAAGTTAAATAAACACACACATGGTATTTTAACAAATGTATTTATTTATTGATTGTTTGTGCGTGGCGGTTCGCTTCACTTGGGTCTGGTGTTTCACAATAATATAAGGGGAAATCCCTGATTGTAAGGCACATTCAGGTGCCGTCAATTTTAAGTTAATTTGAGATTTATAGATAACAGGTGCGTAAGTTACAAATGGGCTTCTTAGAACCTGTGTAAGCAATGTATTTTATGCTCAGTATTTTTTATGAATCAAACATAAGCACACTGGCGGAAATGATCTTAAGACTAAGTTCAAGTATAAATCTAAGAACATTTTTATAAATGAGGCCCCTGGCGAGAGAGAAATGGGGGGTGGATCACTGGAAAGAACTAATCATATAGTCCACCTCCCTAGGAGGGGCACCTGCTCCTCAACCCCACTCCTGAGCACAAGTATTAATGTTGTTTTGTTAAATAATGCTAATTTGTCTTAAAATAATTAGTGTCCTTGTCATTGTTGTTATGGATATAGAAATTCTTGATTTGTAGAATAGGGTTTTCCTTTCGAGTGTTTCTTATTTTGTAACCTTTGTGAATGTCTAGGTCTAAATGTGTTTTTTGTTCCTCTTTGGCTTTTAAAAGGAATATGTTTTCAACATATTGTAAAGATACAACCGCTTGGCACCAACACTTACTCTTCATGTGCTGGAATTGTACAGTAAAGGCCTGCTGTTGGTTCGCTTTGCCTATGACGAAACTGTTGCAACCAATCAAATAGGACTGTGTCGAGATATGAAAATACATTGTGGAGCATTATGGAATTGTGAAACAAATGTATCTTTATGTTTTGGGTCCATAAATCTATGACGAAAAAACTGGCAATTTATGTAACAGTTCACAAAGATGTTAAATTCTTTGGAGAATATTGACTACTTTTTGATCAGATGTTTCACTTTACACAGCGTTGCTATGCTGTGGCATGAAAGGAAGTAATCGTTTCCAGCTGCATGAGCTGAATATTCGTCGTGTAGCTTGGTTTATTTGCTGGGACCATTCAGAACAGGGATTCGTAAAAGCACATTAAAAGTCCTATGTGTCCTACTATTCAGCGTCTTTGTTATGTGTACAGAAATTATGTGTTCAGTTGTTGGTGTACGAGCCAAAATCGTATGGCCCACCAGTGTATTTATACACAGTTTGATGAAGCAGTAATGCATCCACCAAGACAACCGTAAATGAAACCAGGTGCATATTTGAAGGGCCCCCGGCGAGTACCATTAGAATGTTAAGACTGTACTTTCAGGGATCATTTCTATAGTTTATAACTGAAAAATGCGTTTTGAAAGTGTTTGGTCTCGCTACCCACGATGATGAGATAATACATCTCCTTCTGAGCACGAAGCGGATAGAGAACATTGATGTTGATCAACTGCTCTCTGTCATTGATGAGTGTTCCGATTCTGAAAAGAATATGGAGGTAGAGGATGCGTTCTGAGTGATTAGCCTGCTTGTGGTTGAAGAATAAGTTCCAAGTATTCATTGTTTCTGATCATTGATCTGCTGAATTATAGGTCTTGTTGAATCATGCATGCTGAAATACTAGTTATGGATGCATGGTGACTGAAGTACTCTTTCAAGTAAGACTAGTCTGGTTTATAGATGAAGGTTTTAACCTTAGCCATGCACTAAGATACTTTTTGACTTATCAATATCTTGATTGATACTATGATTGCATAAATCAGATTGTGCGGTTCTGGGCTCAAACAAAAACCTGTATACGCAACGGCACTTTTCGGATAAGACATGGCTCTCCAACCCGGTTGCTGAAGTTCTACGGTAGATATTCATTTCAAGCCTAACTGGACACACCTGAGTCCTAACTAACTAATTAGCAGCTCCACGAGATCTCTAGCTGTTGAATGGGGTGTGCTTAGCGTTGGGTTGGACTAAAAACCTACAGGATCTTCAGGAACAGGGTTGGCCACCTCTGGTGTAAAAGTACTACAGCCTTGCATATAAAGCAAAGTGTACTCCCCACATCATGACCTCTATAACTGAAGGATAACGACAAATTAATTGCAATATATGAATGAGTTTGTTGTTTCCCTGACTAGGGCTGTCAAAAAATATTCTAAGTTCAAAAACTATTCGAAAATCTTTCTTTTTTAAAAGTTTGAACCTAAATTTGAGAATTTGAATATTAGTTTTGGATCCCGTGTATTGTAATTAACATGCAGGCTTTAATTTCATGCGGCGAATCATGTTAATGCACGCGAAGTTCATTTCCTGTGCTAACGTTACTTTCTCTGTCAACAAAAAACGTTCTGCCCTGGACCCAGAGCAAGTGGATGGTCTGGTTTTCCTTGCCAATAACCTTCGGTGATACTTTCAGCTCCATGGACACCTAACGTTACTGGTCAGCTAGCCTCGCGAGCCAGTCTCTTTTTTAACTTCGTTCAACAGATCCGTTCAATTTTATCAAAATCTTCAGAAAAGAAAGGAAACATAGCCTGCCATAAGCCACTGCTCGTTCTTCTCTGTTGAGAAAGGAGGGGCCCGCAGGGCCCCCCGGGCAAGGAGAGAAGAAGGGGGGCCGCTGCGCCAGGGTGGATTGCAAGCAGGATTTGGGAATGCAAGGTCGCAGGTTCAAGCCTGGTTGTGACTCCTGGAAGGAAAGGGCCCAATTTGCTTGCGTGGATGTTCAAATGAAAGGAAAAGGGGAAAAACGAAAGGACAGGTTCAATAAATGAAGGAAATGTCACAAATGTCAACCAGTGTAAATGATGTAATGAATGTTTGCATCCAGGTCACTTGAAATATGGAATGTCAGGAATTGTAAAGTTAAATGCACAAAGGTGAATGTTGAATACAGTACAACCAATAGTCTGTAAATGTGTCAACGAAACAGCCCGAACAGTCAATTCTAAACAGATCTATTGCTAGTAGAATGCATTCACAGACGCAGTATTGGCTTTTAGCACTTCATCTGTGCATGTTTATTGATCCAGTACATTTCTCATACAATACACAGATTTCTAGATTTTTGCAGTAGATGTGACTTTTACAGAGATGCAGCAATTTGCGTCTAAATCATGAACGTCCATGCTTGCAGATGTATGACATGTAATGCATCAAGTTGTATTCAATAAAACAATTCAACAAAAAAGAATAAACATGAACGTTTGCCTTTTCACTCACTCGACGTAGTTTGTTTTGCTGGGTAAACCAATGATATACATGATATTTGGCATCCACACAAAGGTGATTGGGCCAAAGATACAAATACAATTCAAAATACAATTACTGTCTTGAGGTGCACGCACAAGGATGCAGAATCAACGCAACTGTTCACAACTCTTAAACACTTAAAGACTGAAATGAGCATCCTTGAAAGTTGTCAAGCTCAGAAACCATAACAAAATTGCTTTCAAAAACATAAATATTTGTGCTGAACATTATACAAAAATAGGAATATGTTAACAGCACTAGGAAAGCTGTGAAACACTGATGCACATCTTGGCAGTGTCCATAAAAGTCCATTACAAATGAAGAACCAGGGGACACCTGCTTTCTGATGCAACCAAGAGTTCCAGACCGGCTTTCGTCCGGTGCTTCGCCGCAGACCTGCTTGCCATGGGTGTCCCTACCAGCAGTCCAAAGACTGCAGGCAATATAGCTCTGAGGGTCATTAGCACACGCAAGCCCCTACACCTCGTCAAGTTACCGGTCAGAGTAGAGGGCAGAACACAGAACTATTTACAGGGATAAAGCGTTTGCCACCCAGCAGGTGGATCAGCGTCCCTGGGCGCTTCACTCCCGAGAGTCCTTCATCTCTGCCAACCACTCCTCCACAGACTTTCCGGCGGCAGTGGCGCAGAAAGACACTTTGCCGAAGCGGCTGTGCCCAAACTCCCGCCGCTTCGGCTGTTTGCACCGCACGCAGATGTACTCCACCGGATTCCGCCGCTTTGACGGAATGGCGCCTCCCGCCCCTGCTCTCTCCGCCTCTTTGCGCCGCCGCCACGCTGTTGTCCGCGAAACGGGCGGTGGCGCTGCAGTGGGCGCGGCGGTGTCGAGCTGGGCTGGGACGCCGGAGGATGGCAGGATGGGCGCGTGAGCGATCCGTCTGTCCTGGGTAGCCTGGCGCGACCGGTCTTGTGGGGTGACGAAGATGAATGGCGGCTGTCCGCTCGCCTCGTCACCCCGAAGGAGCTGCCGTGGTGGAGGCGACGGCTGGGAAGCAACAGCCGGAGTAGAGGGAGCCACCACGGCCTGCTCCAGCACAGTTCTCTCCCACTCCTTCTGCCTCCGGGAGAACCTGACAGTGAGAAACCACAGGTTTTTAGCATGTCGACGGACAAAAAGTTACACATTTTGAGAAAGACATACAGCGAACAGTTTGTGCGTCAAGTCGCCACTTACCACTGGGAGAGAGTGCGCTGGTTCAGCTCAAACAGCTGCAGTGCGGTCTGGGCCATCAGCCTCGGGTTGTCCAGCACGATCTCGCGGATGTGGATATAATCCGCGAGCACTGCCGCCACACGTCCAGTCTGACCACCAGCTCGTCCCCTTCATGGAACACGGCAGCTGTCTTCGACCTGCCAAATGTAGAGCAGCAGTCCCGGGCCATGTAGATGAGCTGGGGGGGTGCCACCCCGGCGACTCGGTATTGCTGCATTAAGCTGGCAGCCATGGGCAGCAGGCCCTCGCCCTCGGAAACGGTCAGCACCGTAATGAGGACCTGCCCGAACTCGTTTCCGACGCTCGTTGCCTAGGCCGCCGTGTCTGCCGAGGGCACCCTGGCCTTCACCATGTCCAGCCGCGACCAAACGCCAAAGCAGTACACGCTCAGCAGCCAGACGGGCGTGGGCACCGGCGGCATGGGAGGGGGGAACGCACGCCGATCGGAGCCCGTGGCCAGGAAGTGCTCGCACTCGCCGAGGTACTGCATGGACCGCCGCATCCAGGCTTCGCTGTGCCCCTCGCACAGCTTTCTGTAGAGCTGGGTGGCATTCTCTGCTTGCAATAAGAATGCTTGCTATAGAAAACAATATTTTATGGCACTTATGTGATCTTGCTCTTGTCCTCCGACTCGTAGAGGTCCCTCAGCGTGTCCAGTTTGTACTGGCCAAAGCCGACAAGGGTCGCTCCCTCCTGGCCGGGCTGGCTGGCCAGGGACCGCGCTTCCTCCTGCGCCTTGTGGAACCTGACTAACTCCATGAAGTCAGGGTAGGCGCAGGCGTAGCGGGTGAGACCGTCCTTGTTGGCCATTTGAGGCCCCTCGGACACGCTGGCCTCCCGCTCCCTCTGGTGCCGATGCACCAAGTGAATGGCGTAGCCCACATCATTCCCCAACAGCCAGCGGAAGGTCTGACGCTAGTACTTGCCAAACTCTATGGTGCATTGGCTCAGCACCAGTTTCCCAGGGTCGCCTCCCGTGGCGATGATGTGGGCCCGCGCCGCCTCCTCCACCTCCCCCGGCTTCCTAGCCCTGAATGGGGCCTTGTTGCTTCCAGAGGCACCTGGGGCTGAGAGTGTCAGCGCCTCTGGCGAAGGTTTCAGGATGAGACTCCCCGAAGGGAGTCTCCTAAAGATTGGATCTTCCCTGATGGAAAAGGTATTAATTAGTAACTAAAGAAAGCACTCACACACAGGCTTGATTGAATTATTCAGTCAATCACTCTCAGACGTGCAAGCACATATGCATACACAGACAGATACACATACGCGCACTCCATTGTAGTACTTACATTTTAAGTTTCTTTCTTGCAAAATGCTGCTACAAAATAATAATAATAATATATATATATCACAAGATTTTTGGACAAGGGACGGTACATACAAGTATATATTACATTTAAACACCTGCATTTTTAAAGGAGCTACTGAGATCCCATTACTCTTAGACAGACCTATGCAAAAACAAAGCTACACTGTTGTAAATCGTGCAAACGTTTGTCTACTGTACTGTCATGCCACATATTTTAAATCTTTGGACAGAAATGATTAAATTAATCGTATTAGCTAATTAACTGACCAGAAAACAGTTTAACGTGACCAATTCTGGTTAGCTAGCCAGGCAGCTATCCATATTGCAAGCAAGAGAATGCTACGTTTTATAGTGAAAATGAAGCACAGGACATTCCAAATTTGTCTTACGACATATTTCATAGGTAAAAACGCATACATAATGCGCTGACATAACTGCAAAGTTATTGATTGAGTGATTGATTGACTCGTACGTTAGCTAATATTACTAGTTGCCATTTTAGCTGATATAAACGCTTAGGTTGCCTTTAACAGAGAGAAAAACGGCACAGAAGCTAGCTGGCTAGCCTGTTCTAAACATTTCAAATATGCAAATATAAACGATTCTATATTTTTAATTTTAAGTTCATTCATACTTACTGAAACCGCACTCGCTTGCCTTGGTTATCGGTCGCCAAGCTCAAACTGCCTACTTGAAAAAGCGAACGTTTAGAACAAGGGAGAGCTGCCGGTACCACGTGATGAAGTTGGAACAACCTGAGGTGCGTTCAAGTTCAGCGAACAGAGGCGAATGTTCATGGCGAACACGTTTTCTTTGAACAGTTCAATTTGAACGGCTTTATACGAACATTCCCAATTGTTTGCATTAAACATAAACAGACATGGCGACGAGAGCGTTTGTACCAGAGACTGTAAAAAATAAAACAGCAACAACAACACTAATAACTAGACAATTCCTGCAGAAATTGTGAAGTGTGGTTGCCGCCAATGCAAAGTCGACTTTCTGCTGAACAGAGTGAACAGTGGTAGGTAGTTGCTATGAAGATTGAAGCAGTTGCTAGGGTGTTGCTAGGTGGTTCTATGGAGTTCTAGGTGGTTTTATGGAATTCTAAGCGGTTGCTAGGGTGGTGCTAGGTGGTTGCTATGAAGTTTCGGGTGGATGCAAGGGTGTTGCTAGGCAGTTGTTATGGTATTCCAGGTGGTTGCTAGGGTGTTGCTAGGTGGTTGCTAGGGTATTCTAGGTGGTTGCTAGGGTGTTGCTTGGTGGATGCTAAGGAGTTTTAGGTGGTTACGATGGTGTTGCAAGGTGGTTGCTATGGAGTTATAGCCGGTTGCTAGGGTGTTGCTAGGTGGATGCTATGGAGTTCTAGGCGGTTGCTAGAGTGTTGCTAGGTGGTTGCTATGGAGTTCTAGGCGGTTGCTATGGTGTTGCTAGGTGGTTGCTATGGAGTTCTAGGCGGTTGCTAGAGTGTTGCTAGGTGGTTGCTATGGAGTTCTAGGTGGTTGCTAGGGTGTTGCTAGGGGGTTGCTAGGGTATTCTAAGTGGTTGCTAGGATGTTGCTAGGTGGTTGCTATGGAGTTCTAGGTGGTTGCTATGGTGTTGCTAGGTGGTTGCTATGGAGTTCGAGGCCGTTGCTAGGGTGTTGCTAGGTGGTTGCTATGGAGTTCTAGGTGGTTGCTAGGGTGTTGCTAGGGTGTTGCTAGGTGATTGCTATGGAGTTCTAGGCGGTTGCTAGGGTGTTGCTAGGTGGTTGCTATGGAGTTCTAGGTGGTTGCTAGGGTGTTGCTAGGGGGTTGCTAGGGTATTCTAAGTGGTTGCTAGGATGTTGCTAGGTGGTTGCTATGGAGTTCTAGTTGGTTGCTATGGTGTTGCTAGATGGTTGCTATGGAGTTCTAGGCCGTTGCTAGGGTGTTGCTAGGTGGTTGCTATGGAGTTCTAGGTGGTTGCTAGGGTGTTGCTAGGTGGTTGCTATGGAGTTCTAGGCGGTTGCTATGGTGTTGGTAGGTGGTTGCTATGGAGTTCTAGGTGGTTGCTAGGGTGTTGCTAGGGGGTTGCTAGGGTATTCTAAGTGGTTTCTAGGATGTTGCTAGGTGGTTGCTATGGAGTTCTAGGCGGTTGCTAGGGTGTTGCTTAGGTGGTTGCTATGGAGTTCTAGGTGGTTGCTAGGATGTTGCTAGGTGGTTGCTATGGAGTTCTAGGCGGTTGCTATGGTGTTGCTAGGTGGTTGCTATGGAGTTCTAGGCGGTTGCTAGGGTGTTGCTAGGTGGTTGCTATGGAGTTCTATGTGGTTGCTAGGGTGTTGCTAGGCGGTTGCTAGGGGGTTGCTAGGGTATTCTAAGTGGTTGCTAGGATGTTTCTAAGTGGTTGCTATGGAGTTATAGGCGGTTGCTAGGGTGTTGCTAGGCTGTTGCTAGGTCTTTACTGAGTCCAATGGCGCGACCCATTGTTCTCTATGACAAACGGTTCAAAAGTTATGAAATATCAAACATTGGCCAATCAGGAAGGGGGGCAAGGCTGATCTCCACCAATGGACAAAGGACTCTCTACCATGTCCAATGAGGCATTGTACAATTTGAGGGCAATTTTTCCGCATAGAGATGAATGGCAGAATGTTCAAATCTAGAGAGAGACCAGAGTACTGCTGCTAGAAGACAGGGCATTGTGACATCACAAGGGTGAGAAGACAGAGCATTGTGACATCACAAGGGTGAACATTCCGCCATTCATTCCCTATGGGGAAAAATTGCCCACAAAAATTCAAATTTTTCAAAAACCGTGCAACCAATCTTTCCACAAAGTAATAGCACACCATTCCCGATCAAGCCGCTCGATTTGACATATTGCACGTGTATGTGGTGCAAAAACTCTGGGAGGAGTAGCGGTCCAAAAAACAGGCGGAAAGAATAATAATAATAACTAGACAATTCCTGCAGAAATTGTGAGGTGTGGTTGCCGCCAACGCAAAGTCGACTTTGTGCTGAACGGAGTGAACAGTGGTAGGTAGTTGCTATGAAGTCTGAGGCAGTTGCTAGGGTGTTGCTAGGTGGTTCTATGGAGTTCTAAGTGGTTTCATGGAATTCTAGGCGGTCGCTAGGGTGGTGCTAGGTGGTTGCTATGTAGTTTCAGGTGGTTGCTATTGAGCTCCAGGTGGTTGCTAGGGCATTGCTAGGTGGTTGCTAGGGTATGCTAAGTGGTTGCTAGGATGTTGCTAGGTGGTTGCTATGGAGTTCTAGGCGGTTGCTAGGGTGTAGCTAGGCAGTTGTTATGGTGTTCCAGGTGGTTGCTAGGGTGTTGCTAGGTGGTTGCTATGGAGTTATAGCCGGTTGCTAGGGTGTTGCTAGGCATTTGCTATGGAGTTATAGGCAGTTGCTAGGGTGTTGCAAGGGTATTCTAGGTGGCTGCTAGGATGTTGCTAGGTGGTTGCTATGGAGTTATAGGCAGTTGCTAGGGTGTTGCTAGGCATTTGCTATGGAGTTATAGCTGGTTGCTAGGGTGTTGCTAGGCATTTGCTATGGTGTTCCAGGTGGTTGCTAGTGTGTTGTTAGGTGGTTGCTATGGAGTTCCAGGTGGTTGCTAGGGGGTTGCTAGGGTATTCTAAGTGGTTGCTAGGATGTTGCTAGGTGGTTGCTATGGAGTTATAGGTGGTTGCTAGGGTGTTGCTAGGCAGTTGTTATGGTGTCCCAAGTGGTTGCTAGGGTGTTGCTAGGTGGTTGCTATGGTGTTCCAGGTGGTTGCTAGGGTGTTGCTAGGTGGTTGCTATTGAGTTCTAGGCAGTTGCTATGGTGTTGCTAGGTGGTTGCTATGGAAATCTAGGCCGTTGCTAGGGTGTTGCTAGGTGGTTGCTATGGAGTTCTAGGTGGTTGCTAGGGTGTTGCTAGGGTATTCTAGGTGGTTGCTAGGGTGTTGCTAGGTGGTTGCTAGGGTGTTGCTAGGTGGTTGCTATGGTGTTCCAAGTGGTTGCTAGGGTGTTGCTAGGGGGTTGCTATTGAGTTCTAGGCGGTTGCTAGGTCTTTACTGAGTCCAATGACGCGACCCATAGTTCTCTATGACAAACGGTTCAAAAGTTATGAAATATCAAACATCGGCCAATCAGGAAGGGGGGCAAGGCTGATCTACACCAATGGACAAAGGACTCTCTACTATGTCCAATGAGGCATTGTACAATTTGTGGGCAATTTTTCCCCATAGAGATGAATGGCAGAATGTTCAAATCTAGAGAGAGACCAGAGTACTGCTGCTAGAAGACAGGGCATTGTGACATCACAAGGGTGAGAAGACAGAGCATTGTGACATCACAAGGGTGAACATTCCGCCATTCATTCCCTATGGGGAAAAATTGCCTACAAAAATTCAAATATTTCAAAAACCGTCCACCCAAACTTTCCACAAAGTAATAGCACACCATTCCCGATCAGGCCGCTCGATTTGACATATTACACATGTATGTGGTGCGAAAACTCTGGGAGGAGTAGCGGTCCAAAAAATGGGTGGAATAATAATAATAATAATAAATAAATAATATGTGCAACTAGACAATTCCTGCAGAAATTGTGAAGTGTGGTTGCCGCCAACGCAAAGTCGACTTTGTGCTGAACGGAGTGAACAGTGGTAGGTAGTTGCTATGATGTCTGAGGCAGTTGCTAGGGTGTTGCTAGGTGGTTGCTATGGAGTTTCAGGTGGTTGCTATTGAGCTCCAGGTGGTTGCTATGGTGTTCTAGGTGGTTGCTATGGCGTTATAGCCGGTTGCTAGGGTGTTGTCAGGCATTTGCTATGGTGTTCCAGGTGTTTGCAAGTGTGTTGCTAGGTGGTTGCTATGGAGTTCTAGGCCGTTGCTATGGTGTTGCTAGGTGGTTGCTATGGAGTTCTAGGCGGTTGCTAGGGTGTTGCTACGTGGTTGCTATGGAGTTTTAGGTGGTTGCTAGGGTGTTGCTAGGTCGTTGCTATGGTGTTCCATGTGGTTGCTAGGGTGTTGCTAGGCAGTTGTTATGGTGTTCCAGATTGTTGCTAGGGTGTTGCTAGGTGGTTGCTATGGTGTTCCAGGTGGTTGCTAGGGTGTTGCTAGGGTATTCTAAGTGGTTGCTAGGATGTTGCTAGGTGGTTGCTATGGAGTTTTAGGCGGTTGCTAGGGGGTTGCTAGGCAGTTGTTATGGTGTATCAGGTGGTTGCTAGGGTGTTGCTAGGTCGTTGCTATGGTGTTCCATGTGGTTGCTAGGGTGTTGCTAGGCAGTTGTTATGGTGTTCCAGATTGTTGCTAGCGTGCGGCTAGGTGGTTGCTATGGTGTTCCAGGTGGTTGCTAGGGTGTTGCTAGGTGGTTGCTATGGTGTTCTAGGTGGTTACTATGGTGTTGCTAGGTGGTTGCTATGGCGTTATAGCCGGTTGCTAGGGTGTTGCCAGGCATTTGCTATGGTGTTCCAGGTGGTTGCTAGTGTGTTGTTAGGTGGTTGCTATGGAGTTCTAGGCCGTTGTTAGGATGTACTAGGTGGTTGCTAGGGTGTTGCTAGGGGGTTGCTATGGAGTTCTAGGCGGTTGCTAGGTCTTTACTGAGTCCAATGTCGCCACACATAGTTCTCTATGACAAACGGTTCAAAAGTTATGGAATATCAAACATCGGCCAATCAGGAAGGGGGGCGAGGCTGATCTACACCAATGGACAAGGGACTCTCTAACATGGCCAATGAGGCATTGCACAATTTGTGGGCATTTTTTCCCTATAGAGATGAATGGCAGAATGTTAAAATCTATAGAGAGACCAGAGTACTGCTGCTAGAAGACAGACCATTGTGACATCACAAGGGTGAGAAGACAGAGCATTGTGACATCACAAAGGTGAACATTCCGCCATTCATTCTCTATGGGAAAAATTGCCCACAAAAATTCAAATTTTTCAAAAACCGTCCACCCAAACTTTCCAAAAAGTAATAGCACACCATTCCCGATCAGGCCGCTCGATTTGACATATTGCACGTGTATGTGGTACGAAAACTCTGGGAGGAGTAGCGGTCCAAAAAATGCGTGGAATAAATAAATAATAATAATAATAATAATAATATGTGCAATAATAATAGTGTAGTTGCCCTAAGGCAACCACACTAATAATAATAGTGTAGTTGCCCTAAGGCAACCACACTAACTAGACAATTCCTGCAGAAATTGTGAAGTGTGGTTGCCGCCAAACGCAAAGTCGACTTTGTGCTGAACGGAGTGAACAGTGGTAGGTAGTTGCTATGATGTCTGAGGCAGTTGCTAGGGTGTTGCTAGGTGGTTCTATGGAGTTCTAAGTGGTTTCATGGAATTCTAGGCGGTCGCTAGGGTGGTGCTAGGTGGTTGCTATGGAGTTTCAGGTGGTTGCTATTGAGCTCCAGGTGGTGGCTAGGGCATTGCTAGGTGGTTGCTAGGGTATGCTAAGTGGTTGCTAGGATGTTGCTAGGTGGTTGCTAGGGTATGCTAACTGGTTGCTAGGATGTTGCTAGGTGGTTGCTATGGAGTTCTAGGCGGTTGCTAGGGTGTAGCTAGGCAGTTGTTATGGTGTTCCAGGTGGTTGCTAGGGTGTTGCTAGGTGGTTGCTATGGAGTTATAGATGGTTGCTAGGGTGTTGCTAGGCATTTGCTATGGAGTTATAGGCAGTTGCTAAGGTGTTGCAAGGGTATTCTAGGTGGCTGCTAGGATGTTGCTAGGTGGTTGCTATGGAGTTATAGGCAGTTGCTAGGGTGTTGCTAGGCATTTGCTATGGAGTTATAGCTGGTTGCTAGGGTGTTGCTAGGCATTTGCTATGGTGTTCCAGGTGGTTGCTAGTGTGTTGTTAGGTGGTTGCTATGGAGTTCCAGGTGGTTGCTAGGGTATTCTAAGTGGTTGCTAGGATGTTGCTAGGTGGTTGCTATGGAGTTATAGGTGGTTGCTAGGGTGTTGCTAGGCAGTTGTTATGGTGTTCCAAGTGGTTGCTAGGGTGTTGCTAGGTGGTTGCTATGGTGTTCCAGGTGGTTGCAAGGGTGTTGCTAGGTGGTTGCTATGGAGTTCTAGGTGGTTGCTATGGTGTTGCTAGGTGGTTGCTATGGAGTTCCAGGCGGTTGCTAGGGTGTTGCTAGGTGGTTGCTATGGAGTTCTAGGCGGTTGCTAGGGTGTTGCAAGGTGGTTGCTATGGAGTTCTAGGTGGTTGCTAGGGTGTTGCTAGGGGGTTGCTAGGGTATTCGAAGTGGTTGCTAGGATGTTGCTAGGTGGTTGCTATGGAGTTCTAGGTGGTTGCTATGGTGTTGCTAGGTGGATGCTATTGAGTTCTAGGCAGTTGCTATGGTGTAGCTAGGTGGTTGCTATGGAGTTCTAGGCAGTTGCTATGGTGTTGCTAGGTGGTTGCTATGGAATTCTAGGCGGTTGCTATGGTGTTGCTCGGTGGTTGCTATGGAGTTCTAAGCAGTTGCTAGGGTGTTGCTAGGTGGTTGCTATGGAGTTCTAGGTGGTTGCTAGGGTGTTGCTCGGTGGTTGCTATGGAGTTCTAGGCGGTTGCTATGGTGTTGCTAGGTGGTTGCTATGGAGTTCTAGGCGGTTGCTAGGGTGTTGCTAGGTGGTTGCTATGGAGTTCTAGGTGGTTGCTAGGGTGTTGCTAGGGGGTTGCTAGGGTATTCAAAGTGGTTGCTAGGATGTTGCTAGGTGGTTGCTATGGAGTTCTAAGTGGTTGCTATGGTGTTGCTAGGTGGTTGCTATGGAGTTCTAGGCCGTTGCTAGGGTGTTGATCGGTGGTTGCTATGGAGTTCTAGGTGGTTGCTAGGGTGTTGCTAGGTGGTTGCTATGGAGTTCTAGGCGGTTGCTATGGTGTTGCTAGGTGGTTGCTATGGAGTTCTAGGCGGTTGCTAGGGTGTTGCTAGGTGGTTGCTATGGAGTTCTAGGTGGTTGCTAGGGTGTTGCTAGGGGGTTGCTAGGGTATTCGAAGTGGTTGCTAGGATGTTGCTAGGTGGTTGCTATGGAGTTCTAGGTGGTTGCTATGGTGATGCTAGGTGGTTGCTATGGAGTTCTAGGCCGTTGCTAGTGTGTTGCTAGGTGGTTGCTATGGAGTTCTAGGTGGTTGCTAGGGTGTTGCTAGGGTGTTGCTAGGTGGTTGCTATGGAGTTCTAGGCGGTTGCTAGGGTGTTGCTAGGTGGTTGCTATGGAGTTCTAGGTGGTTGTTAGGGTGTTGCTAGGCGGTTGCTATGGAGTTCTAGGCGGTTGCTAGGGTGTTGCTAGGTGGTTGCTATGGAGTTCTAGGTGGTTGCTAGGGTGTTGCTAGGTGGTTGCTATGGAGTTCTAGGCCGTTGCTAGGGTGTTGCTAGGCGGTTGCTATGGAGTTCTAGGTGGTTGCTAGGGTGTTGCTATGGTGTTGCTAGGTGGTTGCTATGGAGTTCTAGGCAGTTGCTAGGGTGTTGCTAGGTGGTTGCTATAGAGTTCTAGGTGGTTGCTAGGGTGTTGCTAGGCGGTTGCTATGGAGTTATAGGTGGTTGCTAGTGTGTTGTTAGGTGGTTGCTATGGAGTTCTAGGCCGTTGCTAGGGTGTTTTAGGTGGTTGCTATGGTGTTGCTAGGCGGTTGCTATGGAGTTCTAGGCGGTTGCTAGGGTGTTGCTAGGTGGTTGCTATGGAGTTCTAGGTGGTTGCTAGGCTGTTGCTAGGGGGTTGCTAGGGTATTCGAAGTGGTTGCTAGGATGTTGCTAGGTGGTTGCTATGGAGTTCTAGGTGGTTGCTATGGTGTTGCTAGGTGGTTGCTATGGAGTTCTAGGCGGTTGCTAGGTCTTTACTGAGTCCAATGACGCGACCCATAGTTCTCTATGACAAACGGTTCAAAAGTTATGAAATATCAAACATCGGCCAATCAGGAAGGGGGGCGAGGCTGATCTCCACCAATGGACAAAGAACTCTCTACCATGTCCAATGAGGCATTGCACAATTTGTGGGCAATTTTTCCCCATAGAGATGAATGGCCGAATGTTCAAATCTAGAGAGAGACCAGAGTACTGCTGCCAGAAGACAGGGCATTGTGACATCACAAGGGTGAGAAGACAGAGCATTGTGACATCACAAAGGTGAACATTCCGCCATTCATTCTCTATGGGAAAAATTGCCCACAAAAATTCAAATTTTTCAAAAACCGTGCAACCAATCTTTCCACAAAGTAATAGCACACCATTCCCGATCAAGCCGCTCGATTTGACATATTGTACGTGTATGTAGCGCGAAAACTGTGGGAGGAGTAGCGGTCCAAAAAATGGGTGGAATAAATAAATAATAATAATAATAATAACTAGACAATTCCTGCAGAAATTGTGAAGTGTGGTTGCCGCTAAAGCAAAGTCGACTTTGTGCTGAACGGAGTGAACAGTGGTAGGTAGTTGCTATGATGTCTGAGGCAGTTGCTAGGGTGTTGCTAGGTGGTTCTATGGAGTTCTAAGTGGTTTCATGGAATTCTAGGCGGTCGCTAGGGTGGTGCTAGGTGGCTGCTATGGAGTTTCAGGTGGTTGTTATTGAGCTCCAGGTGGTTGCTAGGGTATTGCTAGGTGGTTGCTAGGGTATGCTAAGTGGTTGGTAGGTGGTTGCTATGGAGTTCTAGGCGGTTGCTAGGGTGTTGCTAGGCAGTTGTTATGGTGTTCCAGGTGGTTGCTAGGGTGTTGCTAGGTGGTTGCTATGGAGTTATAGCCGGTTGCTAGGGTGTTGCTAGGCATTTGCTATGGAGTTATAGGCAGTTGCTAGGGTGTTGCTAGGGTATTCTAGGTGGCTGCTAGGATGTTGCTAGGTGGTTGCTATGGAGTTATAGGCGTTTGCTAGGGTGTTGCTAGGGTATTCTACGTGGCTGCTAGGATGTTGCTAGGTGGTTGCTATGGAGTTATAGGCAGTTGCTAGGGTGTTGCTAGGGTATTCTAGGTGGTTGCTAGCATGTTGCTAAGTGGTTGCTATAGTGTTGCTAGGCAGTTGTTATGGTGTTACAGGTGGATACTAGGGTGTTGCTAGGTGGTTGGTATGGTGTTCCAGGTCGTTGCTAGGGTGTTGCTAGGTGGTTGCTATGGAGTTCTCGGTGGTTGCTATGGTGTTGCTAGGTGGTTGCTTTGGAGTTAAAGCTGGTTGCTAGGGTGTTGCTAGGCATTTGCTATGGTGTTCCAGGTGGTTGCTAGTGTGTAGTTGGGTGGTTGCTATGGAGTTCTAGGTGGTTGCTATGGAGTTATAGGCGGTTGCTATGGTGTTCCAGGTCGTTGCTAAGGTGTTGCTAGGTGGTTGCTATGGAGTTCATGGCGGTTGCTATGGTGTTGCTAGGTGGTTGCTACGGTGTTGCTAGGTGGTTGCTATGGAGTTCTAGGCGGTTGCTATGGTGTTGCTAGGTGGTTGCTATGGAGTTCTAGGCCGTTGCTAGGGTCTTGCTAGGTGGTTGCTATGGAGTTCTAGGTGGTTTCTAGGGTGTTGCTAGGTGGTTGCTATGGAGTTCTAGGCGGTTGCTAGGGTGTTGCTAGGTGGTTGCTATGGAGTTCTAGGCAGTTGCTAGGGTGTTGCTAGGTGGTTGCTATGGAGTTCTAGGTGGTTGCTAGTGTGTTGCTAGGGGGTTGCTAGGGTATTCGAAGTGGTTGCTAGGATGTTGCAAGGTGGTTGCTATGGAGATCTAGGTGGTTGCTATGGTGTTGCTAGGTGGTTGCTATGGACTTCTAGGCCGTTGCTAGGGTGTTGCTAGGTGGTTGCTATGGAGTTCTAGGTGGTTGCTAGGGTGTTGCTAGGTGGTTGCTATGGAGTTCTAGCCGGTTCTATGGTGTTGCTAGGTGGTTGCTATGGTGTTGCTAGGTGGTTGCGATGGAGTTCTAGGCGGTTGCTAGGGTGTTGCTAGGTGGTTGCTATGGAGTTCTAGGTGGTTGCTAGGGTGTTGCTAGGGTATTCGAAGTGGTTGCTAGGATGTTGCTAGGTGGTTGCTTTGGAGTTCTAGGTGGTTGCTATGGTGTTGCTAGGTGGTTGCTATGGAGTTCTAGGCCGTTGCTAGTGTGTTGCTAGGTGGTTGCTATGGAGTTCTAGGTGGTTGCTAGGGTGTTGCTAGGGTGTTGCTAGGTGGTTGCTATGGAGTTCCAGGCAGTTGCTAGGGTGTTGCAAGGTGGTTGCTATGGAGTTCTAGGTGGTTGCTAGGGTGTTGCTAGGTGGTTGCTATGGAGTTTTAGGTGGTTGCTAGGGTGTTGCTAGGGGGTTGCTAGGGTATTCGAAGTGGTTGCTAGGATGTTGCTAGGTGGTTGCTTTGGAGTTCTAGGTGGTTGCTATGGTGTTGCTAGGTGGTTGCTATGGAGTTCTAGGCCGTTGCTAGTGTGTTGCTAGGTGGTTGCTATGGAGTTCTAGGTGGTTGCTAGGGTGTTGCTAGGGTGTTGCTAGGTGGTTGCTATGGAGTTCCAGGCGGTTGCTAGGGTGTTGCTAGGTGGTTTCTATGGGGTTCTAGGTGGTTGCTAGGGTGTTGCTAGGCGGTTGCTATGGAGTTCTAGGCGGTTGCTAGGGTTTTGCTAGGTGGTTGCTATGGAGTTCTAGGTGGTTGCTAGGGTGTTGCTAGGGGGTTGCTAGGGTATTCGAAGTGGTTGCTAGGATGTTGCTAGGTGGTTGCTATGGAGTTCTAGGTGGTTGCTATGGTGTTGCTAGGTGGTTGCTATGGAGTTCTAGGCCGTTGCTAGGGTGTTGCTAGGGGGTTGCTATGGAGTTCTAGGTGGTTGCTAGGTCTTTACTGAGTCCAATGACGCAACCCATAGTTCTCTATGACAAACGGTTCAAAAGTTATGAAATATCAAACATCGGCCAATCAGGAAGGGCGGCGAGGCTGATGTCCACCAATGGACAAAGGACTTTCTACCATGTCCAATGAGGCATTGCACAATTTGTGGGCAATTTTTCCCCATAGAGATGAATGGCCGATTGTTCACATCTAGAGAGAGACCAGAGTACTACTGCCAGAAGACAGGGCATTGTGACATCACAAGGGTGAGAAGACAGAGCATTGTGACATCACAAGGGTGAACATTCCGCCATTCATTCTCTATGGGAAAAATTGCCCACAAAAATTCAAATTTTTCAAAAACCGTGCAACCAATCTTTCCACAAAGTAATAGCGCTCTATTCCCGATCAGGCCGCTCGATTTGACATATTGCATGTGTATGTGGTGCGAAAACTCTGGGAGGAGTAGCGGTCCAAAAAATGGGTGGAAAGATAGAATAATAATAATAATATGTGCAATAATAATAGTGTAGTTGCCCTAAGGCAACCACACTAATAATAATATGTGCAATAATAATCGTGTAGTTGCCCTAAGGCAACCACACTAATAATAATAATATGTGCAATAATAATAGTGTAGTTGCCCTAAGGCAACCACACTAATAATAATATGTGCAATAATAATAGTGTAGTTGCCCTAAGGCAACCACACTAATAATAATAATAATATGTGCAATAATAATAGTGTAGTTGCCCTAAGGCAACCACACTAATAATAATAATATGTGCAATAATAATAGTGTAGTTGCCCTAAGGCAACCACACTAATAATAATATGTGCAATAATAATAGTGTAGTTGCCCTAAGGCAACCACACTAATAATAATAATAATAGCTAATTCCCACCACGAATAAAAAAAAAAAACTACACTTCGTCGGCGTCAAAACGCAAACCCATGGAAAGTTAATGATGACGTCACAGTAACTGTCCATATTTTTTTTACAGGTCGACCAGCATGACATTAGCTACGTCACAACAGTGAAACGAATTCCGACAATATAAACCAAGCGGCCAAAACCAGACTTCGTTTTTGAAGCTCATTTCCTGGTGTTGTAGTTCCTGGTTGCTCACTAGCGCCACTACGGATGGCTCCAGTATAGGTGTTTTCATATCCGGTTTCCATGTAAGTCTACGGTACAAATGCGATCAAAATACAAAGTCAATAATTTTTTCTCACAAGAACAAATAGTCATAATACGTGTATTTTATTCGTCTTATGACTGTCCATGGGTCGATTTCATGATTTATTGCGTCATTTGGGCACAGTGCCAATATTTGTTCTGGACCAATGAGGTACAGCTTGCGTCACTTCCGGATTACTGCAGAGGACTGAGCTATAGTAGGGGCTACAGTCTATGGTCACTGGGGTGGGCGGTGGCGTCTCTTGGCCTTGACATTGCGGCGCCGGCTACGGTCCGCCTGTGCTAAGTCTGAAAATGCAAGCATCCCATTTCGTGGTGATTTAATTATGGCGTGTGCTATTTACAGCTGCACTAGACGACCATAAAATAATCCTCCTCTTAAGTTTTTCGGTAGCCGAGTCATTTTTACTATTTCCTTTAGCCTACTTAACCAAATAATTAGTTGGCAGAAAGCGTAATCAGCTTGCTATATTTGGTAGTCCAGTAGTAGCCTATGCTAAAACAGTTCGCAACTTCGGCTACCAAGCCATTTGACTAGCTAGCTAACCTTATCCGGCAAACATTCAATCTGTCAGACGTGTTTGGCGGTTTGTCAGTCGTGTACATTCCGTAAATGTCTACCTGGGCCATGCTTCAAGCATGTGACAAAGCTACTATAATCCCGATTTTGGGATAAACACTTTTTCAGTTTCACGAAGCGAATTAAGAGTCTCAAGGTTCATTTGCTGAAATCACACACACAGAATTTAACGAAATTAACCATCTTGGCATTTAGAAAGGAATATGTTTTTAGCATTTAAGAGACCGACAAGCTAGGCATTTAAGACAGTGGTTCTCAGAATCGGTTCTGGGGGCTCCTTGCGTATATTGGCTTTTCTCCATTGGTTTTGATGATTTACAAGAAAAAAACGATAGCCTAATAATAATTAGAAATTCAACGTAGGCTACATTATTTTTGTCTTCATGCACCAGGTGGAAAACTTGCTGTACAAAGTGCGTTGTCATATTTACACGCCTGCAGATCAGTTATTAAAATACTTGGTAGATTTGTTAATAACCGCTGACAGTGTTAATTTTTATTCGGTAGAAAGTGATTTGCGAACGATCGGTCAGCTAGCGTCACCCAGCAAGTGAACACCACAAACGGCGATGGAGTAGCTAGTAGTAGCAGTTACTGGCTCATTAACTGACTGGCGAAAACCTACGACGATAACTTGCTCGGTTAACAGCAGATCTACCAGACAGTTATACGAAAATTAGCCTAGTCAAATCACCAGTAGCCTACACATCTCCGATTGATTGACCATCAGTGTAGTCAATGTTCTTCCCCTGTAGTTCATATTGCTAATGCGTGAGCTAACCACGGATAGCCTACCTAGCTCACTGGCAAGCTGATATGCTAGTTAAGCATATTCGTTTTGCTGAGAAACATGAATTGAAGATAACTGAACATAGCCTAATTGTATTTTTAATGTCATACATATAACGTGATTACATGACAGTACAGTCACGGATGGAAATTAAACTCCGTAAACATCTGATAATATATTTTAAAACATAACGGCAGACAGTCAGCTAGCCTCGTTCAGGTTGATGGGCTTTTCCGCACCGGACTGTCAATCAAATTGTAAAAATCACAGAGCGGCTTTTAAACTCTGTGGTTTTGGCTCCAACTCCAAAATGGCCGCGCCCGCCATTGAGCTTCAAAACGTATTTTCGGAGACCCACGGAGAGTCAATGGGTGACGTCACAGTAGCTTTGTCCATATTTTTTACAGTCTCTGATATAAACCAGAGACTGTAAAAAATATGGACACAGCTACTGTGACGTCACCCATTGACTCTCCGTGGGTCTGTAAAACACGTTTTGAATCTCAATGGCGGGCGCGGCCATGTTCTCGATTTGGAGCCAAAACCATAGAGTTAAGCGGTCTTGTGATTTTTACAATGTTGTGATTTTTACAATGTGATAGTCCGGTGCGGAAAAGCCCATCAACCTGAACGAACGATTGCAGAACGAACTTGAGGCTAGCTGACTGTCTGCCGTTATGTTTTAAAATATATGATCAAATGTTTACGGAGTTTAATTTCCATCCGTGACTGTACTGTGTAATGTAATCACGTTATATGTATGACATTAATAATACAATTATGTTCAGTTATCTTCAATTTATGTTTCTCGGCAAAACGAATATGCTTAGCTAGCATATCAGCTTGCCAGTGAGCTAGGTAAGCTATCCGTGGTTAGCTCACGCATTAGCAATATGAACTACAGGGGAAGAACATCGACTGCACTGATGGTCAATCAATCAGAGATGTGTAGACTACTGGTGATTTGACTAGGCTAATTTTCATATAACTGTTTGGTAGACCTGCTGTTAACCAAGCAAGTTATCGTCGTAGGGTTTCGCCACAGTCAGTTAATGAGCCATTAACTGCTACTACTCCTTCGCCGTTTGTGGTGTTTACTTGCTGGGTGACGCTAGCTGACCGATCGTTCGCAAGTCACTTTCTACCGAATAAAAATTAACACTGTCAGCGGTGATTAACAAATCTACCAAGTATTTTAATAACTGATCTACAGGCGTGTAAATATGACAACGCACTTTGAAGAGCAAGTTTTCCACCTGTTGCATAAAGACAAAAATAATGTACATTGAATTTCTAATAATTATTATTTTCTTGCTAGCTTCTAGCTTTGTCACATTCGTGCAGCATAGCCCAGGTAGACATTTACGGAATGTACACGACTGACAAGCCGTCAAACACGTTTGACAGATGGAATATTTGCCGGTTAGGGTTAGCTAGCTAGTCAAATGGCTTGGTAGCCGAAGTTGCGAACTGTTTTAGCATAGGCTACTGGACTACTGGACTACCACATATAGCAAATAAGCGTTAGCTGATTACGCTTTCTGCCAACTAATTATTTGGTGAAGTGGGCTAAAGGAAATAGTAAAAATGACTCGGCTACCGCAAAACTTCAGAGGAGGATTATTTTATGGTCGTCTAGTGCAGCTGTAAATAGCACACACTATAATGAAACCACTAAAAAACGGGATGCCGTCATTTTCTGACTTCGCACAGGTGGACCGTGGTCGGAGCCGCAATGTCAAGGCCAAGAGACGCCACCTCCCACCCCAGTGACCACGGATTGTAGCCCCTATTGTAGCTCAGTTCTCTGCAGTAATCCGGAAGTGACGCAAGCTGTACCTCATTGGTCCAGAACAAATATTGGCACTGTGCCCAAATGACGCAATAAATCATGAAATCGACCCATGGACAGTCATAAGACGAATAAAATACACCTATTATGACTATTTGTTCTTGTGAGAAAAAATTATTGACTTTGTATTTTGATCGCATTTGTACCGTAGACTTACATGGAAACCGGATATGAAAACACCTATACTGGAGCCATCCGTAGTGGCGCTAGTGAGCAACCAGGAACTACAACACCAGGAAATGAGCTTCAAAAACGAAGTCTGGTTTTGGCCGCTTGATATAAACAGACAGTTTGGCCGTTTTTTCAGTGTTAACGGCACAACGAGACCCATCTAATCAGGTGAGACTGGCATAGCTATTTACATTGTGTGCATAATGTCCAATTCAAATCATGCAGCATTAAAAAATATATTTAAGAATACTGACAAGCATACAACAATTAAAGCGTTTTGCCTTAATGCGGTTGCTATCAATTTACAGAGGGTCCTCACGCATATGACGTGATAGGCTACTCACGTTTTCAGCCTTAAATCACATTCTCACACCCCAGGCTTGTTCTACTTCCACGATTTTCTTACCTTTTACCTACGTGATGTGAGAAAACGAGTTAATTGATTCACTGAAAACTTATATTCCTCCCCATAAAGTTTTAAAATAGCGTTAATTTATTTTCATGAACTAAGGTAGCAAAAGATTACTCGCGTGTATGCGTGTGTGTAGCCTACCATATGATATATATATGTATATATATATATATATATATATATACATATATATATATACATATACATGTCTATATATATATATATATATATATACATATATACATAAATATATATACATATATATATATATATACACATGCATACACACGATTTTTTTGTGAAATTCTTTTACTTGGCACTATTAATTAATCTCAGTATTTCAAACATTTTACAGGGTTCTGACGAGTCCTCATGGATGGGAAGAGTATCAACACCTGATAGACTGGTAAGACCACAGTAAAGACTCACCAGTTAGGCTATTCAGCTCCACTATTCAGGCCATCCCATTATTAATCACAACAGGTTTCAGTAACAAATGTCCCCAGTGCACTACACAATAGTCCTCAAGTCACAACTTTATTTTCAGAATGTGAACCTTTTGGAGTCATTTTGGCTTCAGTAGTAGAACAGCAGAAAAATAGGGAGCTGAGTATCTAAGAATCGTATAAACTGTGAGTTTACGTTTCTGTGGTAAGCTCTGGCAGGGTCGTCTTTGCTGAGTCAGACGTGGCTGTATGTGGCTGTATATGCACTGTAAAACATGCAAGGCTCATCCATATTGTGCTCAAACAGGGTTCATGCTATCTTGGTATGCATTGGATGGGGTTGGCCAGGATTCGAACATGGAACCTTTTTGCTGTGAAGTTACTGCAATTCGCTGCACCACCATGACAAAAATGCATGAAACGAAAACAGCAGCCACATGTTTGTTAGGAAAACAATCTTTTTGACTTGCTTTTCTATCTTTTAGATCATGGCCTGGCTCTTTTAATGAGTGTCAATTAATCATAACTGACCATTAATCATATTATCAAATAATAGTTACTAGATTACATTTGTTAAGGGGTGATAGTGGTGCAGTCACCTCACAGTGACAAGGCACTGTTTTTGAATCCTGGCCGGCCCCATCCAACACACACTGGCATAGGCTCCAGTCCCCCTGCAACCTCCTCCAGGAGAAAGTGGGATAGAACATGGAGGGATGGAATTTTGTCATGTCTTTTAATTTTACCTTCACTTTTTACATTGGCTCGGGATAAAATTCTTAGTTACATGAACTTGGGTCATTTTGGTGTTGTATTTAAATGTAATAAAATGTAGCTCACAAAACCACAACTTATTTATGGTTGCTGTGCCGGTATAAAGGGCCTGTCACTGGAGTGTACTTCTATGTTGAGCCAACTTGAAAATATGCATTGTAATCAGTCGCAATTTTGTTGCTGAAGGAGCCTTACATTTTTTACAGTGTGTTGCCTATGGGACTGTGTGTGGTTCTGCTCTCTCTGTGCTTTCTTCTAGGAATTCAACTCCTTTGCTTCGTAAGAGTCATTTTACAGATTGGACCACAGGGGTGAGTATGCGGTCTGAAGGACGGGGCCTTGGCATCAGGGAATATTAGGTGGCAGGGTAGATAATTCGATGTAATAGGTATATTATGAAGAATGTGATTGGTATGGGTTAGATACCTAAGATCTTTAGGGAACAAGTAGTGTAAATATAGGTACTGTAACAGGCAACAGTGTAAATAATTTTCAGAAAAAGCAGTTTTCAGTAAAATAGGTATGGATAAAAGCTTTCTAAACATTTAAAACATTCAACTAATTGCAGGTATTTAGAAATAGTTGTCACTGAGTTACATTCATTGGCCTTCCATGAATGGAATTAGGTTTAATGATCTATATAATAGTTTAGCATTTTTATAATCGGTTTGCAGTGTGTGGGTGATAGGCATAAGCTGTAAATAATTTTTTAAGGTAATATGTCTAGGTTGCAAATTTTTTGGAATTGTAAGTCACTCAATTCACAGCAATAGGCGATGGTTGCCCTTTGTGACATAATTTAAAATAGCAAGAATTAATGTAACCATTTTTAAATAACAAGAAAACATACTGTGGGCCTAAGTATAACCAATAGCGATCAGTAAATAGTGGGTGTTTCAGTATATGAGATAAGTATAATAAGTATTAAGGGCCAAATTTATTTACATGAAACTCGCTGCACAAATTGCATGCTGATAAGGATATGTTGGTGCTGTAGAGAAAAAATGGCGAGGAAAGAAACTAAAATATGTCCGTTTTAACAATCCTCAGACTCTTTTATGTGCCAAGCCGATTCAAGGAACTACACAGCTAAGAGAACTCATTCAAATGGCTGGGGAAAACAGTCAAATAGAGACATCGAATTACAGCTCAGCACTGAGCTAACTGTTACAGTAGCTATTGGCTGGGATGTTAGTGAGTCTTACTGGTGTCCTTCCACGCATGTGCCAGTGGTCGCTGTGAGGCCTTTGGAAGAACACGCTGTGATGCTGGTGGAGTTGGAAGCTTGTGGAGGTTTCAGAAGTGATCCGTGTAGACTGGAGTCCTTTGCGTGTGCAGGGCAACGTCTTGTTCGATCGGTCAACGCCTTTTCTGGTTGGAAAAGGGCATTTTGCTGCGGTTTCCACTCTGTACATAGTGGAATCATATACTCTGTAAAGGTTGATTTAACACTCAACATTGTACTGTGTATCTTCATTGGATGAGGGTGAATTGATCTTCAGGTGCTGCTTAAGAGCGTGGGCTATCCAGCACTACAGACCAAAATGCACAGAACAGAATGCATATATTCCAGCTATGGCAGAAATTGCCGATTTAATTTATCTGACACAAGATGTGTAATATTGGAAGGAGCATCACTATTGCTCAGATGGAACAGGAACATGCGAGAGATTCTAGGTCACCTTTTATTGCTCCCAGAAGAGTAATTATTTCTATGGCTGGGTGTTTACCGAAGCGCAGGTCTCATGGATTCCACATTTTTTGTCTTTTTATTCACCGTTTTAGCACTTTCCATGATTTTTGAATGCTCTTTCTGTAAATACAGTAACCATATCAGTGACAACAGGTGCTGAAAGACTCACCTTGCAACAAACTTCATAGAAATCAAAACAAACACACAGTAACCTTGTGTTTCATTATCATCTCCGCCAGGCGAGAGCCTGGAGGGGATTATGCGTTTAGTCGCGCGCGTGTGTGTGTGTGTGTGTGTGTGCGCGTTTGTGTGTGTTTGTGTATCTGTCCACAGCTAATCTCGCATACTACTGGGCCGATCAGCCTAATACTGGTTGTGCATGCTGACAGCGGGTCAAGGACTTGAATTCTCGAATATTTTGCAAATCGGTCAATGACTGAATTTCCATAATTGTCCATTGAAATACATTGAGTGCTAACTCCTCACTCTTCCTAACCGGCCGGTAGGGGCCGCAAGTGATCAACAACTGCTTCCATTTGGAATGAAAAACCAGCGATGTAAAATGCCAATTTCAGTGTTAAAATGCCAACAAAATATTCTGTCAACTAACGGGGTACGTTAATGTTTGAATCTGTGGCAATTATTTTGTTGGCATTTTCACGTTGAAATTGATATATTACATCGCTGGTCTTTTGGTATTGTTCCTGTCCAGTTTTGAAACGAAAATGCCAGGTTAGCTCTGTCTAACACATCGTGGCTGATATGAATGAAATTAGCTAACATGTCACCACCTTTAGCGTTACTTCACTGAATCAGCGTTTTTGGGATTTTCAGTGACACATGGTAATATTGTATTTGTCTGTTTGGATTGATTGTGTAGCCTCTATTGTTGCATCAGCAAAGCTAACATGTCTGGCGGAGATCTGCACTCTACTGAGTGCAATTTTTAGTAATGCAATTTGTGCTTCTAATGTTCTGTTAAAAGCAAAATGTGTGCTCTTTCTGTGATGTACAAACAGAGTTTAATGCTCCAGCTTGTATTTGTATTTATTTGTATTATTAGCTACTAGCAGCAACTGCTCACTGATTTTTTGAAACTTCAAGCGCTTGTTACTGCTGCTAGAGCTGCACATGTTGTTTCAATACTTTTCTCACTGCAGTGCATGAGATCTATTGGTAAATTTAATACGTTTATTTTTTTATTGGGGCAGCTGTGATGGCGGCCCTTTAAAATAGGAAGGTATATGAATGACTTGGGAACGGGCCTAATACCATTTTTATGATGATCATTGTGCTTGTGGAAAATGTGCAAAACTGTCGGGTGAAGGGATGTGTTTAGGTTAAGTAACAGGCAAAGGTATAAGAATTGAGTTGATGGTCTAAGCATCGGTGTATGTGTTCTGTGATGGTGAGCAAAAAGTCATGTATAGGATTTAATGACTAATTCTTCTTTGCTTTATTGAATTTATTCATTTATAGGCCTGGTCTGACATTTTAACTAAATTCATGAATACACGCAGTAATGACAGGTAATAATTCATGCTGTGTCACTGTGTGAAAGAAATGTCTTTTTTTTTGGTATGGGTTAGTCGGGTTGGCTGAAAGTTAGTTAAATAATTTAATTAGCACAGTCAAATGCGTGGAATAAGTATGGAATTGATACTGATGACAATTTTTGTTTCATTCTCAGTTATCTTTTCCCTTGGACTATTTTATGACTAAATCGGTGTATATGTACAGTGCTGGGTATTTGCACCTGGGTGAAAAATGGAAATATCAGCATTCACATGCTCTGGCCTTCCATGTATGGAAACAGCCCCTGTTGTGTTAATATAAGTAACAGTTTTTAAATAGCAATAGACATTAATGAATTGCCATCAGTATAACCTGTTTTCTTGGTAAAAGTGACTGAAATGGGTTTAGTATTAAGCATGATGCTACGTATACATGTCATTGGTTTACATAATGCATCCGTAATGAAAATCAGTAGGTGAAGGTTAAGTCTTAGGTTAGGTAGGTCACTTTTGGGTGACGATGTTCACAATGGGATGGACAGAGCGAATGGGATAAGGGCGATGGGGAAGAGGATGTGGTGAGCTTTAGTCTCAGGGAATATTTGAGAGAACAGATTTATAGAGGTAAGGTAGGTTAGGTAGGTAACTTTTGGGTGTCTTCATGATTGAAGAAGTTATAATCATCTCTTTTACATCTTCTGTTGCAATGTAATATACCATGGTTCATTGTGCAATGTGGTCCCCTGGAAGGGGGGGTGGTGGCGGGCCTTTAAAATAGGAAGGTGCAGGTATGATATAATTTAACATGGTAACTAATAATATAATGATAATTGCGTTTGAGGAACTCAGATATCACAATTGGGGCGGGGCCAGAGTGGAATACAGAAAGCATTTCTTAAACAGGAAACCACCATGACGTTTTACCAACCAAAATTATTTTAGAAATGTTGAAATAACGACATGAATTAAAAAGGCATACAAACATGTTTACAGCTTTAAAAAAAGTGATCTGGGGTGTAATTACCCCTTAAGTAAGACACCCAGGAACTACAGTTGTGTCACTGTCTAAACCTTGGTGAAACTAGCTCAGTCATAGGCTACATGCTCTGATGTTATTCCTACATTTATTATGCGGAAATTATTACAATTTTTGTTTCTTTCTTGGTAATGCTTTCCCCTGGACTAATTTATGACTGAACCGGTGTTGGAGCATAGAACTGGGTATTCGAAGCTAATTGGTGGAGATATCAATGGGCATATCCCCTGGCGTTCACTAAATGGAATTAGCCACTTCTGTGCTAAGTATAGTAATAGCAAGAGGTGTAAGTATACACTTGACCGCATCATTTTTAAACTAGATATACTGTTGTCTTAGGTTCAATTCCAAGCATTTAAATGAAATGCAATGAGACGTTCCTGCTATGTGGGAAAAAAAGGACAAGAGTGTGTGCTAAATTTACAAACTGATATAATTTAATGCAAAAATTGGTATTTTTCAGGCGTTCCGTCTTCATCACTTTTTAAGGTAATCAATTTTACAATTCATCCCATGTGGGGGTTGTTACATGACTATGAAAGAAAGCTGGGATGATGTTCACAATGGGACAGACGGAGCGAATGGGATAAGGGCGATGGGGGAAAGGATGTGGTGAGCTTTAGTCTCAGGGAATAATTGAGAGAACAGGATGTATAGAGGTAAGGTTGGTTAGGTAGGTCACTTTTGGGTGTCGTCATGATTGAAGAAGTTGTAATCATCTCTTTTACATCTTCTGTTGCAATGTAATATACCCTGGTTAATTGTGCAATGTGGTCCCCTGGAAGGGGGGGGGGGGGTTGGCAGGTAGGTCATTGTTTGGTGTCTTTAAGATTGAAGAAGCTACAGTCATCGTTTTTTCATGTTCTGTTCCAAGTTGTATTAATGTATGGTTTATTATGCAATGTGGACCCCTTGAAGGGGGGTGGTGGCGGGCCTTTATAATAGGAAGGTGTAGGTATGAGCATTAGTAATGTACTGTTATCTGCAGTTCTGTAGTGGTAAAAAGTTTGGTAAACTACCTGGCTAGCCCAGTCAACATAATAAAAAAAACAAATTCTAAACACATTTTTAATAACTATAACAATACAACCGTATCCCTTTGCCTGTTATCTTGCAAAATTCAAATTCTTTGGAAATGTTTCAAACAGCAATGCCCAACTGTTGATACAGTTCAATGACACTGTAGAAGTGGAAAACTAGAGAGAATTGACTGGTAACAAACATAGATCTATAACATGCGATATCTATGGCAGATAGGCTTGCCTCCCTAGTTTGTTTAACAGCAGTTTATTTGCATTGCATTTACTAAACTGTAAAAGACCATAACAGACCCTGATGAATGCAGAGAGGAGGCTGAAGCCTGAAGATAATTACATATTCTGCCACAGGAGGCACTGTTACAACATCCCAATTTGATTCTAATATAATGTAGCATTCATTTTGATTTTACATATGGGGCATTTTTTATGCTGCGTTCAAGACAACTTAAAACTAATAAAAAAAACGAGATCTGACTTGTGTGAAAAAACCAATTGTCGAACTTGAAATTATAGGTTGGAAATTCTGGCGTGATTTCTGAGCTCAGATTTTTCCAACCTCAGCAGTGGTGACGTCACAGTAAGATAAATGGCGGCAGAAGTTGGAAATTTCCCACTTGAAATATCTGAGTTCCGAGCTGGTTCAGAGTCTTGAACGCGACATTACTTTACATAAAATATACATGCAATCTTTTATCTTCAATTTCTTGAAATTTTTCAAAGAGGTGCTGCCTTCCTTACGGAAATGCCACTGAAGTATTTTCATTTAGTCCATATTTTTTTTCTGTCTGGCTTGACCCTAGGTGGTTATGAACGTGTGCGGGTGTCTGAACCTCCTCTGTGATGATTTAACGAAGTGGATGTTGATTCGAGGTCCGGTTCTGTAGTAGTAGGTTATTTCACAGAGGATTGATGACTATGTTCATGAGGCTAAATCCCTGCTCACACTCTGTAGCAGGGCCAAGTTGTCAGGGACAGTGTTGTGGTTTTCTGTGTAGTCCCTAAATCCTTTTAGAACACTTCAAGTGCTGAACAAGCTGCCTGACATACAGTACGTCTCACCATAGCTTTCACTCATGGTCTCTGGCCAGTTTGCCAAGTTCTTAGTAAGTCTTGAACTGGACTGCGTTTTCAGTTTATCGTCCCTACTTTATGCTGTTATAAACAGCTGCTGCTCCATTCAGAAGTAATGCAAAGAACTGACATGTGCCGTGTGTTAATGTGCCATACCTTTGAGTTGGATTTTAGAGCTATTCCACTTAACTTCAGTTCCTCAGAAGCAGTCAGAGCTTCTGCCAGTTTCTCACCAGGTAGATCTTTCATTGAAGACATAGGTCATGAGGTTCTGTCAGGACTCGTGGGGGGTATGGACCCAAAAGCAGAGGGACAAAACACAACTCCAAAATGGGAGGGGAACAAAAGACTTTACTAACAAAAAAAAAGGCAAACAAGCAGGGAACAGAAAAGGCCACGAAGGGCAAAAACACAAACTCAAAAACTATCTAATAAAACAGAAAACAAGAGGAACTCAAAAACACGGGCAGGGCAGAACACAGGCAGGCAGAGTACAAAGGCAGGTACAAATGGTCAGAGCAAAAATGCGTAGGAAACGGAAACAAACACAGGCAGGTACATACGGTCTGAAACTAACACACGTAGGAACAAACACAAGGAACCAGCACCCGAGTCAAGGGAATAAAGAACTTAAATAGACAGGGGGTAACAAGACACAGGTGAACTCAAAAAACAATCAAACCAGAAAAGGAGAGGATAACATGACACAGGTGGGAACAATGATAGAATAACGAGACAACAATAATACAATTAACAGGGGGGAGCAGGACACAAAACAGAAGTGCCGCCATCTGGCGGCCCAACAAGGGAAACACAGACAGGAGAACACAGAACCATGACAGGTTCACTGTGTGGATGCAAAAAAGGGATAGTGAAAAGTATTCAACAGGGACGCGTGCGTTTATTGCTCGACCCAACTTTTGTCACGAATCATTCTCTTGCTGTGCCTCCGCCATTCCCTTAAACAACGATAAAAACCAAAATGATGGATACACACGGTTGTCAAGTATTTAGCTACAGTAGTTGGCTAGTCAGCTAGCCAGTATTAGCTTGATATAGCTATACTGTCATTGTGCTTGGTGACAATGCATGCCAGATGATATATTTTGTGTGGAGACCAGTAAAACAATATTAAGGTACATAGCCTATACTAATGTGTGTTTTGTGTCTTGATTATATTGATTTTCACCTGGCTCACATTAATCCAATTTACGACGAGTAACATTAATTTTTGTGACTAAATAAACTGATTGAATGTAGTTACCATTAATATTATTTGTGGCTGCCTGGTTACTACATATCTGCTGCAAGATAAGTCCAGCAGTAGGTGCCTTGGCTGCAGATAGGCCAGAATTTCATTAACCTATTATAGTCTTGCATTAATACAAAATTTTCTTATGTTAATAAAGCGTATGCTACTTTAAGGCCTAGAAGCGAAACAGCTGTTAGGAACGTGAGGTTGGAAACCATGGAGCAATATTAGGACAGTAGCCAGATGTAACATAAATGTCAATGAGAGCTCAGGGACTTGACTGGCTAAAGGTAGTTATCTTACTTGTTCTATTTATGTTGGAATTTGATATTTGCCTGAACTGTGTAGCCGACGTAGCTAGAAAGTTAGCTAGTTAGCTGATGTATTTACCCGTTAAATTATGCTGTACGCTCCGTTGAGACGGGCGCATGAAGGCGGTTTTTGGGCTCCATGCTGAATGTGCTGGCTTTTATATTTAACGCTTTATATTTAACGTTTTAATTGATTACATGAATAACAACTCGCTGTGGCGGCATAAACCCGTAAGTAAAATGAAAAGGAGCGGTTTAATCCATGGCAAACAACAAAGACATTGCATTTTTAAACCACGTCTATACAAACAAGCAATCAACATGGCTGCCTCTCTTAATCACCTGCGGGACATTGTTTTTCCTTCCTATGGTGTATGGACATGTTGCGCCCATGCAAGTAAAAGACTCGGCAAGAAATACTTTGCTGCAACTTTTTCCAATCAATTATAGGCTGAATAAGTTTGGCTATGGCTATTGTGTAATTTTTAGTCATATACTTAAATAATGGTTTTGCACAAATCTACACAAAGTGATCGAATTCTACCAAACAAACCTACTGGAGTAAAAAACCTGAAGTGGGTCAATGCAGCGGTTATTCATCTTTTAATTTTATTATTAGCGGGTGATATCCAATTAAATCCTGGCCCCATCGGTCCTCCAACCTTAGGCCAAATGACAAACTCTCCAAAACTTTTGAAGGAGACATTATATTCACAACTCACGGATCTGCGGTGGACGGAGGGTGTGGAATACGCTCGGCGGTGTGCTCCTGAGTCCGCATGCGTGGAGATGGTGCTGGGAAGCAGTAAGCTGGAGTGGGAACACGGTGAGACAGGTTGTCCCAGGGGACACGGATCCTGTCGTCCTCGGCACTGGGGGTGCCGTGCGTGGAACTCTGGTTGCCACTGGATGATGTGGATTTTTCCAGGTGCATAGGACACCCGAGCGCTTGTGAGCCCGTTGACAGGTGGAGTCATCGGTCTCAAGGATTCCCCAGTAGTTTTCCCATTGAACCGGATTTAAAATCAAGATCAAAACTGAGTTCTAAATCTAATCAGAACTGCGCCGCTGTGATTAAACAAATGCAGAATCCATTTTTCAAACAGTTAATCATGCTAAGGTCATTTGGGACCATAAGACAAAGCCCAAAGGCATCTTTGGTGGGCATTTAAATGTTAGAAGTCTAAGTGTGATGAAATCAAAACACTGCTGATGGACTCAAATCTTGATTTTCTATGTCTTACTGAAACTTGGCTCCATAACAAGGTTTTAACTAGTTTGATTGATGTACCAGGGTATCAATGCTTTAGGAAGGATAGGACTGTTGGTAGAGGAGGTGGGGTATTGATTTATATAAGAGACTCGTTTAAGTGTACTGAAGTTGAATTGGGCCGCGATGTAACAATTGAATGTCTTGGTCTAAACGTTTATTTATCGCAGCAAATGCATTTTCCTATTTTGGTTTTATATAATCCCCCTGCATATGATTGTGCATTTTATCATTCTCTAGAAAGGATGCTTATGATAGTTACAAACAAAGCAGAAGTAATGATCTTTGGTGATTTTAATATTAATTGGTCTGACAAAACCAATAGAAAGAAACTCAAAGCTGTAATGTCGAAATTTGATTTTAGCCAGATGGTTAAAGGCGCTACCCGTATCACCAGAACCACACAGTCATCTATTGATTTGATCTTCACAAATAGAGAGGAGCATGTTATTAAGACTTACAATCTAATAACAGGATTGTCCGACCACAATATGATTCTTGCCGCAAGAAAACTAACGAAGAAACGCTTCCCCAATTATGACACTCCATCATCATCTAAAAAATCAGAGACAGTTATACTAAAACAGGATCTGTCAATCCTTAAGGGTGAGCTGGAGAGAGTGACATGGGAGAATGTTGTGAATAGCAACGACCCGAATACATGTTGTAATGAATTAATGACTACTGTTGGAAAAATTAAATTAAAATTAGAACACGCAAATATTCCAATAGAAAAAGATCTCTGCCCTGGGTTAATGCATTGATTCAAAAACTGATGAAACAGAGAGATTTCGCTCTTAAAACCTTTTTAAAGAGTCGTTCCAGTACTGATATGGTCTTATATAAGGGGCTAAGAAACCGGGTTATAAAAGAATTAAGAAATGCAAAAGCTACCTATTATATATCGGTGATTAGAGAAGCGAAAGAAAATAATAACTTAATTTGGAAACAAATAAATAGTCTGATTAAACCAGAGGGTGTAACCAGGAGTATGATACAAGCGCTTAAAGTTGGGGATCAACTGATCGTGGATAGTGGATGTTTTGCAAATTTATTTAATAACTTTTTTATAAGGTCAGTTGAAGAGCTTGCCAGTAATTTCGATAATTTAAAAAAACTAGATTACGATACACAAAGGCTCGATAGAGACGATACAAATTCGTTTGCATTACATGCAATTGATCGTGCTGTAGTTCTTAACGTAATTGAAAAATTTACCACTACCTATTCAAAAGATCTTTATGATCTGGACGTTGCATTTTTAAAAGAACGTTGTAGTATTTTAGCAGAACCACCCACTCACTTAATAAATATATCTATAGAGAGTGGAAAGTTCCCCGAAGGATGGAAACAAGCAAGAGTGATACCTATTTTTAAGTCTCGAGCAGCTGACCATGCAAGTAATTATAGACCAATCAGTATTCTCCCAGTATTATCCAAAGTATTAGAAAAGGTTGCCACCACGCAATTGATGGATTATTTAGAAACAAACCAAATTTTGCACCCACTACAATTTGGATTTCGCCCTAAACATTCAACTGAGAGTGCAACGTGCTTCCTTTTGGAAAAACTAAAATACTTTATAGACAAAGGTGATCTGGTGGGGGCAGTTTTTCTGGACCTTAAAAAAGCATTTGATACCGTAAATCATAGCATTCTTATGTCTAAATTATCCAAATAAAATTTTTCCGGAAAAGCATTGTCTTGGTTTGAGGCTTATCTCCAGGACCGTCAACAGTGCATCATGGTTAATAATAATAGATCTTCATTCTTGGATAATAAAATGGGAGTTCCGCTGGGATCTGTACTCGGACCCCTTCTCTTTAGTTTGTATATAAATGATCTTCCGGACTTATGTAATGGAGCTGGTCTCCAGATGTACGCTGATGACACTGTCATATATGTGTCTGGTAAGACTACCAATGCACTTACTTTACAGTTGACAGAACATCTAAAATCAATAGCAACATGGCTGGATAATTCCTGTTTGACACAATGTCAAAAAAACTATCGATATGCTTTTCATCCAGGAGACGGCCCACGCCAGATGAACTACATATTAACATCAAAGACGAAACGGTTAAACAGGTGACAGAAGTTAAATATTTTGGTCTTATACTGGATCCCCAACTGAAATTTGACAAGCATGTTAAAAAATTGAGTAGAACTGTAAAAGTCCATTTGTACTCATTTAGACTAATCAGAAACTGTTTGCCATTTGACACTGCAAAGTTGTACATGCACTCTATGATTTTTTCGCATTTTAGTTATTGTGTTGCCTCTTAGTCGCAAGCATGCCCCTCGGTTATCAAACCATTAGAAAGGCTCTATAATTGTGCAATAAAAATACTAGACAAAAAGCCGATAAGATTTCACCATTGTCACGTTCTAAAAAAACTGCATGTTTCAAGTTTTCCAAATGGCAGTTGCCAATGCCAAACTTACTTTTATATACCTACATGATATGGTTCCAACATGTCTTAGTGACAGGGTGAAATCTTTGCGGGATTCTGGTCTCACCACTAGGGGCGCAACTGTGGGGAATTGTAAAGTTCCATATTGAAAAACTTATTTTGGCCAGACAGCCTTTTCTATTAAGGGAGTTACCATCTGGAATTCTTTACCTGTGCACTTTAAAACCGACCATAACTTTGAGCATTTTAAGTATAAACTGAAGCAATTTTTAAAATGCACCCAGTTGTGTAATCTTATGTGATTATGAATTGCTAGGTTTTTATTAAATTTTATGATATCTTTACTCAATTTTAATGTATTCAATAATGCTCTAGTAGTTTATTGTATGTGTTTTATGATTATATGATTTTGTGCTGTACGTGTATGTGTTTGAAAAGCCCAGCTAGGGACAAGCATCGCAAATTAGCATATGCTATAATGCTGTGATACATTGCATTGGATATTGTTTGTCAATAAGCTGTTTAAATGTATCTGTCCCTATCAAATACACATTAAATAAATAAATAAATAACCTTGTAGCTTATCTATAGCTACAGCTAGCTTTGTTTATAGCTAGCTACCTATCCTATTCAAGTGAGAAACAGAGTGTAGAAATTGGCTCGATGTTATGTGAGTCAATGATCACACTTGCTCAGAACAAACCGCTGGTTTATTAGGAACACAAAAACTGTGTGAGCCAAGCCGACATTCAGTGAGTCTGCTTGCATGCCTTGAACTAGATGGGGCTAGAGAACGTTGATTGGCCTAGCCATAAACACACGTACAGGTATGGTGGCTCATAGCGAACAAACAGGACAATCATTCAGCCAAATGATTTACATCCCTTAGGCTCACACCTCTATGAAACAAATTGTTTACTTAAACCACATTATACACAGGAAAGTATATGGCAGCCCATAGATTTTTTTACTGCATATATTTTGGGTTTGGTCTGCCGGTACGGCCTGAACGTGTTGTGTATGGTGCATTGGGCGTTGGCTGGAGAGGGGACACGTGTTGTGACTGCATGGCTTTTGGCTGTGGTGTTTGTGGTGTGGGGGGAACACTGTCCATTGTGGAGGGACCGGTGTTCTGGGAGTCTGTGTCCTCTGCGTGGAGCTGTGGTGGCAGCAGATCTGCAACAGGAAGGATATGGCAGCGATTCTTCCTGTATGTCTTCCCGTTGGACTGGATGACGTAGGAGCGTGGCTCCTTGCTCATCTCCTTCACAGTCCCAAGTTGGTCGTATCCTTTGGGGGTCTGCATTCGGACCACTTGTCCCTCTGCTAAAGGCTGTAGTGGGCGACTCGACTTGTAGTGGTGCTTTAGAGTGAACCTTTTGTTGAGGAGTTGGGCGTTGACTTTCTGGGTGTTCTTCGGGGCTGGTTCCAGTAGTTTGGTACTCACCGGAATGGCTGCGCGTGTCTGTCGTGACATCAGACGTTCAGCGGAGGAGCTTAATGTTGGATCACGCGGAACGTTTCTGAGGTTCAGGAGATTGAGGAAGACGTCAGCTCCATCTCTGTGAGATTTCTCCATCAGCTGCTTGGCACTGCGGACCGCTCTCTCCGCAAGCCCGTTTGACTGGGGAAACTCGGGGCTGCTGCCGTGGCATGAATGAAATCCCATTGTTTGGCAAAATCTTTGAAATTGCTGACTGGTGTATTGCCTAGCATTGTCAGAGAAGAGGGTATGCGGTGTACCATGGACTGAGAAGTGTCTCTTCAATTTGGAGATCACGGCTGATGATGTCATGTCACGGAGAAGGTCGATTTCAAACCATCCGGAATATGAATCCACAAGCACTTGGTAATGTTTGCCACACCAGTCGAAGATGTCTGTGGCCACTGTCGATTATGGGAGGTCTGGAACTGGGTGAAGTTGAAGAGGTTCTTTTTGCTGGTGAGACTTGGTGCTGTTGCACGCTGCACATGAGAGCAACTCCTCCGTGATGTCGTTTGACATCGTTAGCCAAAAGATTATGCTTCTAGCTCTGCGCTTGGTTGCTTCAGCACCTGGGTGGCCTTTGTGCACAATGTTGATGTACTCTCTGTTCAGAGACTGGGGGATGACTGCTTTGTGGCCTTTCATGACGATCCCGTCCTCCACTGTGAGTTTGTCTCTGTAAGGGAAGGACAGACTAACAGCAGGCTGGAGCTGGGTTTTCCTGGTGGGCCATCCTCGTTGAATGACTGCACTGAGGGTTTGTATCCTCTGCTACGTGCTTTCTGAGTTCCTCCAGGCTGGCTGTGGAGTAGGGGTGTGCAGAGACGTAATTATCTATATCTGTTCAACCAATAAAATTATCTGTATCTGTATCTGTTCAACCAACAAAATTATCTGTATCTGTATCTGTTCAACCAACAAAATTATCTGTATCTGTATCTGTATCTGTTCAACCAACAAAATTATCTGTATCTGTATCTGTTCAACTAACAAAATTATCTGTATCTGTATCTGTTCAATCAACAAAATGATCTGTATCTGTATCTGTATTTGTTCAACCAACAAAATTATCTGTATCTGTATCTGTATCTGTTCAACCAACAAAATTATCTGTATCTGTATCTGTATCTATGTATGAGATTCTTAGCCTGACCTCAGGCCCAAAATGTGAGGAATTTGCACAATTTTTTAATGATAAAATAACAACCATTGTCTGCTATATTGCAAATTGTCTGCTATATTGCAAATTCCCTAATTGCCGTTTCTACCCTCTTCCCCACGCTGCCGGCGGGGCTCTTGCCCCAACCCTCAAGAGTGCTTCGAGAGTCGTCTGGTCTCCCCCACCTCTGCGATCCAGCCCGTCTTTCGTCATTGCCTCCAACCTGCCCACATCTGCCGCCACCTCCTGTTCCCCATCACCGCCCCCCGGCCCCACCCATCATCTGAGCCACATCATAAACCTTATAAAACTGACTGACATGCTGGTCACCAGTCGGCACCCTGAGCCAACCAGAGGAGGATGGGTTTCCCCCTTGAGCCTGGTTCCTTCCAAGGTTTCTTCCCAATTGCCACAGGGAGTTTTTCCTTGCCACTGTTGCCTTAGGCTTGCTCCTGTGGGGGTTTAAGCCAGGGTTGTCTGTATAGTGTATTGGGACAACTGCTGTAAAATACGCTATACAAATAAAATTTGATTGATTGATTGAACCATTAGAGTTGGTATTGTTAGAAATACTACCATCCTACATGATTTGCCCTGTAACAAGCCGGCAACCATGAGGAATTTTAACAGTATCTCTGATGCAGAACTCAACAGAATTATAGCACAGAGTAAATCGTCAACCTGCTGCCTCGACCCTGTCCCTAGAAAGTTTTTAAAAAGGTTGTTAATAGTGTTTCCACATCAGTTCTAAAAATTATTTACACATATCTAGAGACGGGAATTTTTCCCAACGCATTCAAAACCGCTGTTGTGAAACCGCTACTGAAGAAACCTAATTTAGACTAAAATGTTCTAAGTAAGTACGGGCCGATATCCAATTTACCCTACGCCACACCATAATAAAAAAATAATAATAAAAATAAAATAAAACATTATAAAATAAAAATGATATATATATACTGTATATAGCCTATATATTAAATTATATACTAAATATTAAATAATTTATATATAAATTAAAAATTTTAAACTTTATAAATATTTCTGCCTAAATGTGCTTTCAAAACCGTACTGTCGCGTCCACATATTTATTTTCAAAAAGAGCCTAGGCCGCGCGCTCCGTGCTTGCTCCTTTCTGAGGTGGACGGAAGACTTGCAGCGCGCGAAGGTTGCACTGTCTCTCAAAGCGTCACTTTTTTTTCTTCAGCGACCTAAAGACAACGAAAAGGTAGGTAGCGATGCTTAAAATATTACAAAAATACCATAGTGTTAACCAGTGTTTGAATTGGACCAAAATAAGTGCCGGTACCTACTCCTCAAAATACATACTGTTTAAAATAAATTAATGTTGGTAATCAAAAGAAGAGTCGGTACTCATATACAAGTCCCGACAGCTCCTGCCTATCTCAAGCACCTGGCGTTAACTATCATTCGGTGATGACAACTGGCGGATCATAACTCTGTTCGGGCAAGTGGAACGCCTCATGCAGTTGTCTGATCGGACAAGTGAAAAATAAATAAATATGATAAATATGTAACGGTATCTGAAAATAAAGTGTTTGTTTGAGCCGAAGCGGAGCCTGTTCCAGTTGAGCTACGTACATGCCTACCCTTTTTTATGTAGAGTTGCTGTTATAATTGTACAATACATCTGATTTAAATGGTGACCTGGAAAAACTCGTCGGATGTTGCGGCCGCAAATTGTTGGCAAATCACCAAAACAGTGCGAATTAAAAAAATTTTTTTTAGGGCATTTAAAATGTTTGTGATTCAACTACTTCCATTCCCATACTACAACATGGTGATTTTTTTCCCATGAAAAGTGTTTGAAAAGGAAAGTGTTTATTTTTACGGTTTTGTGAATGTAGTGAGCTAGCAAAACTGAGAGTTAGGCTACAGTTGCTACAGCTGAGGGCTGCATTCTAATGACGGTTATGATTATAACGAGAGGATCAGTCTCACAAGCTGCTGCAGAAATGAATACAGATAACACTAGCTAATAAAAATACATTAATCAAGCATCTAAGTTAGTTAGGAAATGTTTGCTTCTCAGTAGAATTCGAATGTAACAGAACAGAATCTTTAAAGCCATTTTTCTCACTTTTTACGTTTTTGCATGGACAAAGCATGTAAACTCTGTCATTGAGTGTGAGAGAGACAGAGAGAGGGCTTTGAATGTGGACCCAGCTCAAATTATATTGTTAAATAAAACGATAAAGCATTCTAACTAAGTACTATTTTGTCATGGCAATTAAGTTAATTTAGCAGAAGAATGTCCCTTTTAAAGTGCAATATGTAACTTTTCATAAGTATCAATTTTGGTTATATGGTCCTCTATTCTTAAGATAGAACTTCTAGATGGACCATGTGCTCTTTTAATTGTTCTCACCCCACCATAACTCAAAATACAGGCCTATTTTGCTTCAATATTTACAAAAAATACAAGGGCTAAAGTAATAATCTCGAAGATTTTCATTAAAATAAATGTCTGTTAAGTCACTATCTATCGCCAAATTAGGTAACACAATGGTGATTGAGCCTATTATTATATTAATTAATATTATTGTTATTATTATTATTTATGATTAAAGAATTGGGTGTCTGTGGCGACATTCCTGGGAAAAGATCACAAGCGGCGCATAGTTAGTGACGCGTTTTCCATCACCCATCAGTGGTTGGTCCGCCAGAGAGGGTAGGCGGAGCTAACGCAACAGGCTTGCTCTTCAATTCACTTGTGTGTGAGCGGCGTACTGTTTTTTCCGGTGTCTGCTACAATAACAGAGAAAGTTATGGAACCCTAAAAAGTTATTGTGTAACATGAGAGGTCATATTATGTGTTGATGTAGATTTCGTATTACATTTGATGACAATGTAATGTTACTAAATTACATAGCTATTTGCACAGCTAACGCTAGCTACCGGACCATGTCAAGAAAGGCAACATTAGTTTAGACAACGTTGCGCACAGTATCCACCTCTCATATCAGGTAACGTTGCGTTAGCTAGCTAGCTAATGTAATTAACACAATCTAATGTCAGCTAACAATTAGAAAAAACTCTAGCTAACGCTACCGACCGGTACCGACCTCGCCAACCGTTTCTCGAATGCAATGCTACCTTGTGCAACGTTGCAATGTAGCTAAGGGGCAGGCAACGGCTCTGCTACTAACCAGTTCACACTGCTGCAGTTTTCTCTGCAACATTCTAAAACCGTTTCGTCTCATTGCGAATCATTGATCTGAACTGGCCTTAACATTACCGTTATTTACATTGCCATCAAGTTCATCAGTATATTATAATGATAGGAATAAAGCCAGGGTATACGTGGATCAGAGCCGGGTCTGATTTGTGTGTAAAGATGTCAAGCCGGAGAAAACTAAATAAAAGAATACGGCAGTATGGATTAGCATTGTTATTATTTTATTACGCTTCCTCATATGTTCCTTCAGCCTTGATGCCCTTTTTTGATGAAATCTTCTTTGTTTTTGTTTTATTCTTCTTGTTCTGATTGCTAATTTAACACCCAGTTCAGCTTTATTCTCGAACAGTTTAGCTAGCAAAACCAGAAACACCAGGGGTAACATTTTGTAAGGCAATCGTTTCAAAAATATTACACAACAGTCATTCACTGTCACGGTGTGGTGGAGGGTTAGGACCCAAATGCGGAGGGGAAAAAAACTCAAACTCCAAAAAAAGGTAAGAACAAAAGACTTTACTTTGGAAAAAAGGAACAAAAGGCCTCGCAGGGCAACTCTTCAAAATAAAGGAAAACTTCAGAAACATCAAACAAAGAAAATCCAAAAATCCATAAAGCACGTGGAAACAGGGCAGGGCAGGGCAGGGCAGGGCAGGGCAGGGCAGGGCAGGGCAGGGCAGGGCAGGGCAGGGCAGGGCAGGAACGGGCAGGGCAGGAACAGGATCAGAAACACAACCGAACAAACTAACTAACAACGAGCAAGGATCCAGCACTGAGTTCAGGAGACGGGAACTTAAATAGACAGACACAGACGAGACACAGGAGGGCACAATGAACAATCAGGCCACGGAAGGGGAAGGGAAAACGAGACAGCCAGAAAACAATGATTGGACAATTGGAAACAATCATACAATTAAACAGGGGGAGCAGGACACAGAACAGAAGTGCTGCCATCTGGCGGCCCAACAAGGAAAACACAGACAGGAACACAACTATGACATTCACGAAAAAGACTGTTTATTGTGCACGAGATACATAATTGCACGAGCCACAGCGAATCCCGCAAATTCTTCTCTGCAGTGTAAAGATGTTCATACCGGGCAAAAGGTGGATAAAGAACATGTGTGGAAATTGATCATCACTAATTCTACCCCAGATCTGCTACAGCATTTTAACCCGGCTCGGCTGTGTAAAGACAGTTTAAGTTAGCCTAATGTTAGACAATGAATGAGTATGTACATAACATTACTTTTATAACAACCATTTTTTATTCAGTAAATAATAAGTGTTATAGTTGGCGTGGCGTCACACAGGCGACAATGGTTGGATCCGGTTGGATCTATGGGAAGTGAGGTCCGAAAACGCACCTGCAATTACCGCTTCTCGCCATTGGCACCGCCATAGAGAACGAAACTGAAATATTCGAGATTGTAACTTTAACAAACATTTTATGGTTTTAAAGTACACCGAAGACTACTTTTAGCTATTGCAAACTGCAATTCCTTGTATCAAGAGCTCGTCAGAGCTAAAAGATAGATTTAGATATTTAAAAAGAACCTTTAAGAAGTCTCAAGAGGTTATGATTTCATAGTCTTAAAATTTTTCGCCTTTGCTACACCAGCCCCCCCCCCCCCCCCCCCCCCTTCGGACACCCACCACTGCACCAAGAGACCAATTCCACAGGAAACACTGGTTTGTCCCTAACGTTATGGAGCTCACTGTATATAAAAATATAATTTCTGCTTCAGAAGTGGCCCATGAAGTACTTGGCAAAAGCAGACCAATGCCAGTACTTCTCTTAACACCCAAGCTCTGAGGAGCTTCAGGAGACCCAGCAGCTGTGGCAGCATGTGCCTGCAGGGAATCCGACTGCATGTGTGCCAGTTGTCACCTTGCAACCTTGGTAAATCCACCTGCTCCATTCCCAGCCCCAATCGCCTTTCATGCTTGCGCATATCAACCCTGCTAATACTATTATGAACAAAAATACAAATATAGCTTTACATTTATACTTAACTGTTGTTGTGTTTATATGTTTATTAAGAATTGTAATATGTAATGTAATCTTATTTGTACTGTTGCAATAATTGATCTGATGTAAATACTCTGATAATTTTCTGTGTTTTGATTTGGCAGAAAAGATTTCCTGATCCTCTCCATAATAAAATGGAGGTGGAGAACAAATATCATGTTAATATCAAACCTAAAAAAGAAGAAGCAGGATCTGAGACACTTCTGTGAAAAAATAAATCTATTATAAACAATTATTTATTTGCCCATGGGTGGATTCAAACCATAGTTTCCATGACACGTGTTACACCTCTACACAGCTGGCCCTGCTGTGACAGGCAGGGGTACTGGCCACTATACTAACGAGGACAGAGCACATTGGCACGCCCCCTGTTGCCCGTGGCTTTACCCTGAAAATGCCAGTAAACACCGAAATGTTCTCTTCCACAATGTGTCCTATTTAGAAGGGAACATACGATGAAATTCACACGGGTTTTGTATGGGTTGTAGACTCTTTTGCGTTAGTGCAGCTTGTGAAATCTGTGAATTTGTTTGACAAATTTTTTTAGATATACGGTTGAGGCCAAAAGTTTACATACACCAAGGCTAAATATATTCAAAGTGAGTTTTTCACAACTCTGCACATTTCATGTTACCATACATTTCTTTTGGCAAGTAAATTACTCCAGGACGCCAGGGTACCTTTTCTGTATCATACAGCACTATGTACTACAGGAAGAGGAAGCTGCTGAAAGAGCAGGCTGGGGTATACACCTGGAAGTACACGAAGAAGGCAGAGGTGTTCCATTGCAGCCAATGCAAAAAGGAGAAAAAGCCTCCATTGCATAAACAATACTTTGGCAATTGGCACTGTCAAGAGACCTGTTATCTCCTATGAGGAATGGAAGGCAGAGCTGGCAGCAGGAAGGCAGAGCTCACTCCTGACCACAAACATACAAATCCCTTAGACCCCTTCATTCTGCCCAATTTATTTTGTAACTTTAATTGGCTAATTAAAACATGCCAGAAATCAATGCCACTTTCACTGAATTCAACATTTAAAGTCCACTGAAGGATAGTACTTGTTTTCATTACTTTTGATTACATCCATTTAATCTATAGTTTATTACTGCACTGTTAAATTATTATTATCGTTATTATTATTATTTGTGGTAGTAGTAGCTGTTGTGTTTATTTACTGTTATTATTATTATTATTATTATTAGTAGTAGTAGTAGTAGTAGTTGTAGTAGTAGTAGTAGTATTTTCTTTTCATTTGCAAATAATTTTAGACTGTAGCACTGTATAAAAGATTAGATTAGATTAGATTCAACTTTATTGTCATTGCACAGAGTACACGTACTGAGACAACAAAATGCAGTTAGCATGTAACCAGAAGTGCAAAAGAAGCAGTAAAGTGCAGTAAGGTGTATGTACATATGTATAATATAAATATAGAATATGGAATATGAAAAGCAAAGGTATATACAGTATGAAAGTGAATAAATACGAATACAATATGATAAATATGAATACAATATGGTATAAACAGTATAGACAGTGGATAGATATAAATATGTTAAATATGTTATCAGCAAGGTGTGGCAGTGCAAAGCTCAATCATTGGAGTAAGTTGAGTGGATTGATCCACTTGCGTGCATTGATCCTGCTCAGTGCAGCACACACGTCGGTGGGGGCGAGTGTAAGGGGCTGGTGGTCTGCAGGGAGTACAGCCCTGATAGCTGCCTCCTGATTGTCCCTGTCAAAGTGAGCGTAAAAGTTATTAAGCTCATCAGGGAGGGAGGTGTCGCTGGTTGGGGGAGAGGTGTAGGTGGGTTTGTAGTCTGTGAAGGCCTGGATGCCCTGCCACATGCGTCGGGGGTTGGAGTTGCTAGTGAAGTGCTCCTCAATCCTTAGCTTGTGGCTGTGCTTGGCCCTCTTGATGCCCCTTTTCAGGTTAGCCCTGGCTGAACTGTAGGCCTGCACGTCACCTGATCTAAAAGCAGCGTTGCGTGCCTTCAGCAGTAGGCGGACCTCTCTGTTCATCCACGGCTTCTGATTGGGGAACATTGTAATCATGCCATTCAGATGTCATAAGAGATTGCATCCATTTAATCTATAGTCTTGTATTTATTACTGCACTGTTAAATTATTATTATCATTATTATTATTATTTGTAGTAATAGTAGTATTTATTATTATTATTATTATTATTATTATTATTAGTAGTAGTAGTAGCAGCATTTTTTTCATTTGCATTTCTGGACTATTAAATTTTTGTTGTTGTTGTTGTTGTTGTTGATATGTTCATTTGTAAAGCATTTTAGACTGATATGGCACTGTTTAAAAGATGGCATAACATGCTATCTGTTGTATTTAATTCTTAAGATAGAAATGTTTCAAAATAGAAAATGTTCATAAGTGGATAAAAAGCTGGAAACCAAAATTGTGGTTTGCTGTTTAGCAAGGTTCTGAATCAGTACTACTGTAAACAATGTAAATAAATCTTTTTATAAACAAGTACACAGTATTGATTGATTACTATTTATATGTCATTAGAATGTAGATGCTCAATGTTCATGTAACAATCACTACTGGTAATTGAAAGCAATGAAGTTCTTGAACACTGAATTATAATATTCGAAAAACATTTTGAAGGATTAAAGAAACAAACAAGATTGCACAATAAAACTTTGGCACTTTTAATATATAGCAGTTTTATGCGTACCAAACTGTTAAATTATTAGTTTTATGCCTCTGACATCTTTAGTTAACTTTTTAACCGCGATTAGTTTCGTGCTTTTTGAAAATGCGTGATTTGCAGTGTCCTCGGTTGTATTCAAACTCACGTCATCGCGGGGTAATTCTTGGTTACTCTTTTCAATTCTTGGTAGCCAGAGGCCAATACGCTATAGCCTCATCATGGTACGCACGCACACAGCACTCTGTTCCGTATTAATGCTGGAGGAGATGTAGGCTACAGATTAACAATCCCTTTTTCAAACGAGTGAAAATGAAATGCAATTAGTTATACACACTTAATTGCATTTGAGAAATATAGGCATATTTTGCTTTGCAAGATAGTTGGCTAGTACCAGTTAAAGTTAGTAGCCATCCCTCAATCCGGTTGTTTAGCTTTCTGGCCCGCTAGCTAGTCGTGATTTTTGATAGCATAGCATCCTATTTAATATTGGTGAAGGAGAGCTGTGTGAATCTTACAGCAGTGAGCTGATAGTTTTTACCGCCACTATCACAGGTTATAGTTAGCAAAACACTGAATTCCATTTGATATCTCCAGGTCAAGATGCAGAGGAAAATCTTGTCCTTCTTTAAAAAAACGACAGAAAGCACCAGCCCTGTCCTCAGTCAGGGGGTTGATAGTGCAAGAGGTAGGTTATTTTACGTGAGATTTATAGTGATAGGCTATTTGTCCTTAATTGAAATGTATGCAGGTTTAATTGTGTGTAGGTGTGGTTACAGGTTATATGTACTTAGGTTAGTGGTGATGATTTCAAGGAGGCTGAGCAGTTTTGAAAATAGATTACTACTGCTCAGTCTGAGCTTTTATTGGCAATGGAGCAGACACTGCTATGTGATGTCAGCACAGTCTCATCTGTACTCATGCTGCTTCCTATACATTGTGCTTGAAAATACAACTATTACCATGTTGGCAGGTTCCTTTCATCTGTGGCTTTATTATCTATGCTCTCTAAATTAATTTGCATTGTGGATATAGTCTTTTTATGTGAATTTATGCCCCTTAAAATGTTTGGGTGAAGCAGACAAGATTTAGCTCTTTTTCAAGAGAAGTGGCAGCAGTGTAGAAGCTAGTGTAGAAGTGAGTGAATAAGTGAGTGTCATTTTCAATAACCATAACAGCACAAATAGTTGACATGAAAATCTCTAAATAAATATACAGCATTTACCCTAATATAAAGTGGGAGATTACTGAGCTACAAAATTTGGCTTGCTTGCAGAATTTTGGCTTGCATGATGCCCCTGAAGCCATTCATGGGTCTCATATTAACAGCACAGGCTGCTTAGTGTCTACACTGCCCATGTTAACAGCACACTTTTAACAGCACAGGCTGCTGCTGCTTAGAGTCCACACTGCCCATGTTAACAGCACACTTTTAACAGCACAGGCTGCTGCTGCTTAGAGTCCACACTGCCCGTGTTAACAGCACACTTTTAACAGCACAAGCTGCTGCTGCTTAGTGTCCACACTGCTGGTGTTAACAGCACAGGCTGCTGCTGCTTAGTGTCCACACTGCTGGTGTTAACAGCACACTTGTAACAGCACAAGCTGCTGCTGCTTAGTGTCCACACTGCCGGTGTTAACAGCACTTTCACACATTTTGTGTTAGTTAGTGGGTTGTCATTGTGATAGGAATCACATGAAGCCAAGCCAGATCATTGGTAAAGGACATGTTCTTCCCCAGATTGCTCCCCTTTGGGGAGTCTTTTTTTTCGCACAGGGGAGTTTTTTTTGTTTATTATTTTTTACCTTACTTTCTCACTTTTTGGGGTTTCCCCAATTTTCCTTTTAGGTTTTGTTTCCTCTATTCTACATGTTATTGCTTATATATTATTGGTTCTTTTGCAGTCCTGGTGAATGTTCCTTGTTATACTGGTAAATGTATTTCAGCTGAATATACTGACTTTTCAAATATGACTACTATAGTATTTACTATTTTATTTACAATGAACAGGTTTGAATGCATATTATTCGCAATACATCATACATGTTATTTTTCACATGTATACACACATACACAGACACACACACATAATAATAATTGTATGTAATAGATGTTTTGGATATAAATTTCCAGTTTAGAAACTGGTTGTTTCCATTGAATCTTAATAAATAAAATATATTTCACATGTTGGAAAATCACAATGTGGCTCTGAAACTATATTATATCATGTTTGTTTATTTATTTATTTAAATGGCATTGTTTGCTCTAACAAATCAAAAACAATGCATAAAATTGTCAAAACCACGTCAGAACTAAATCACAGTAATACAGTTTTATTGACCTGTTCATAGACAAAATGGGCACCACGTAATTTAACATCTACCTCTGTTCTCAGACCTTCCAGTAGCTACATTTAACCCATGAGCAGAGAAATTAAGGACATTTAATATTATCAATTTTAATCAACCGCTAAATACCCTTTTAAAACAAACGCTTACCCCAGAAGAAAATGTGTAAGATGAGTATCGATGAAAAAGTGGTATCTATTTCTCTCTGTTGAAAGCAACATAAGTTTACCTCATTCTGTCCAAACGACAGCTATATAAAAGCAACAGGAAACTAATTTCCTCTGATGGGCGGGTTTTTATCTTGTGACAGAGGCCTGAGATTGTCACGTAACGGGTAGGGGGGACCCAAACGCAGAGGGGAAAAAAACACAAACTCAAAAAGGGAAAATTAACAAAGACTTTACTTACACGACAGACAAACAAGCAGGGAACAGAAAAGGCCACGATGGGCGAAAACACAAACTCAAAAAATATCTAATAAAACAGAAAACAACAGGAACTCAAAAACACAGGCAGGGCAGAACACAGGCAGGCAGAGTACAAGGGCAGATACATTTCAAACAGATCAAACACAAGTAGGAAACAAACACAAGGAACCAGCACCCGAGTCAAGGGACAAAGAACTTAAATAGACAGGGGGTAACAAGACACAGGTGAACTCAAAACAATCAAACCAGAAGGAGGGGATAACAAGATACAGGTGGGAACAATGATAGAATAACAAGACAAACAATAATACAATTAACAGGGGGGAGCAGGACACAAAACAGAAGTGCCGCCATCTGGCGGCCCAACAAGGAAAACACAGACAGGAAAACACAGAACCATGACAGAGATGAGGATGATTAAACTCTCTTGTATCATGTCCACATCACTATCTCTCTCTCACACACAAGATGGACACTTCGTATGCGCACACCATTTTTAAACATAGGCTATGTATTGAAAACATTTTTAAGAATTGCTCCATAAATTATACAGTTGTGAGAGGGATGTATTTTCTGTTACATTTATGATGGGTTCGCCGTCACTTGTCACCTAGCCAATATTAAAATTCTTGGTTTTAGGTCAGAATGGTCTCACAGCATGCTTGTTATCCCGGCTAGCTAGCTAACTATTGAATTGTATTCAAAACAGCGGTTACTATAAACGCAATCGTTCACAAACATACGGATGAAAAAGCCTCCCGTAGCCATGAGTTAAAAACGGCTATTCTACTGTCCAAAAAAGGGAGGATTCCGATTTGCGGGATGGTTGGCAACCGTAAATAAAGCTAGCAACAGTAGGGACCAGACGTCCCCGTTTTCCGGGTACAGCCCCCGTTTTGATAGCCTGTCCCCGGCTGGAGCTGTCCCCGTTTTTAACTGTGCGTTAAAAACAGACTGCAAAGTGAAATAATATTTTACGTGGCAAGAAAGACCGGGCAGCAGAGCCTACCGGTTGACATCTCAATCGCGTTGTGCTTGTTTTGGCCAACAGAGTGTTCGCAATAGCAGCTTTATATCACTCTTCTTCTTCTACGAACTACTTGCTCATGCTAGTTTTAGAGAAAACTGCTGTGGAAAACTCAGCCAGATGCTAGCAAGTGTCAAGTGAATCCACAACATCACCACAAATGTGTTTTCAAGACCATAGTTTATTACAGTACAGCAGTGCCATGGTCAAAATACATGAAATCGGAATTGTCCCCATTTTTTATTTCATAGATAATAACATTGGATATTTTAATGATATATTGACCGCTGAACTGGAAATGTCCCCGGTTTTCATTTCAGAAATCTGGTCACCTGAAGCAACAGTAACTACATTACATTACAGGCATTTGGCAGACGCTCTTATCCAGAGCGACATACAACAAAGTGTATAACCATAACCAGGAACAAGTATGTCGAAAACCCTAGAGAGAAGTACTGGTCCAAGTGCAGGGAACAACCGCATAGCTCAACTTGGACCCTGAAGGTTAAACTGATTAACACTAACACAAACGAGAACAGCAACAACGCAGTCTATGCAAAAATACAAGCAGTAGTTAAGACAGGTGCATTAACTAAGTCACCTACGAAACAGCTACCTAGTTACAACCCTAAGCTTACAGTCATTTAAGAGATTACAGGGAGGTAGGGAGGGATGGGGAGAGGTGCAGCCTGAAGAGGTGAGTCTTCAGTCGTCACTTGAAGTGAGTCAGTGTCTCAGCTGTTCTGACCTCCACGGGGAGGTCATTCCACCATCGTGGGGCCAGAACAGACAGGAGACGTGTTCGGGAAGCGCAGGTGCGAAGAGGGGGAGGTGCCAGGCGTCCTGAGGTAGCAGAACGGAGGGGTCTGGCTGGCATGTAGGGTTTGAATATCTTGTGGAGGTATGCTGGGGCTGATCCCTTGACTGCCTGGTATGCTAGGACCAATGTTTTAAATTTGATGCGAGCTATAACAGGCAGCCAGTGGAGGGTAGTGAGCAGGGGAGTGACGTGGGAGTGTCTGGGGAGGTTGAAGACCAGACGAGCTGCAGCATTCTGAATGAGTTGCAGGGGTCTGATGGCAGATGCCGGTAGTCCAGCCAGAAGAGAGTTGCAGTAGTCCAGGCGGGATAGTACTATTGCTTGGACCAGGAGCTGGGTTGAGTAGGTGGTGAGAAAGGGGCGGATTCTCCAGATGTTATACAGGAAAAATCTGCATGCCCGGCTTACTGCTGCAATGTTCTTGGAGAGGGACAACCTGTTGTCCATCACCACTCCGAGATTCTTAGCACAGGGTGATGATGTCACTAAGGTGTCCCCTAGGGAAATGGAAAAATCGAGGAGGGGAGAGGTTAGAGCAGGAATAAAGATTAGCTCCGTCTTTCCCGGGTTGAGCTTCAGGTGGTGATTGTCCATCCAGCTCTGGATGTCCCTCAGGCAAGCGGAGATGCGGGCAGGGACCTGTGTGTCCGATGGGGAGAAGGACAGAAAGAGTTGCGTGTCGTCGGCATATATCATTGCACAGAAATTAGGCATTTTATTTTGAAAGTGGTTACCAATGGTTACAGGCAGCCATGCTGGAAGAAAGAGAACTATACAAACATTCCGTGCAAGGCCTCTATTGTCAGTCTTTTAAGGGCTATTGTGATTTACTTTCAAATGTTTTTGCAGCTTTTTGAGATGTGACATTTATTCTGAACCAGGAATTCTTGATTTTATGTATATGCTGATTATATTTATTGGTTACATATAATGTAATCAGACTTTGATTAAAAAACTCCTTTTAATTATGTATCTGTCTCTGTCTCTGTATCCCTGATGATACAGTGATAGAAAATAAGCTCATAGTGCTGCTGAGCACCATAAGCTGAGCTGAACATCTGCTCTCAAGCCACAATGCCATATTAACTGCACTTCCTGACTACGGTGGCTGGTATATATCACCTTTTAAAACAATACAACTCTCAACTAACTACGGTGGCCAGCACATACCATCTTTTAGTATCATCCAATACACAACACCCCTTCCCCCCACTATTCAAAACTCTGGTAGCGTTTTGGGGGAATCCTCAGATGCACTGGCCGTCGGGGCGTCACTTGAGGAGTCAGAGCAGGGGGCATAGCCTGTGACCTTGGAGGTGACTGGGGAGTGGGCAGGACCTCTGTCTGACTGTTGTCCAAGGGCCCATTTTTGGGCTTAGTGCTTGGAGGGCTGCTTAGACTGTCTTTAAAATCCCCACATATAGGCAGGGGGGGTTGCTCAGTTGTTGAGGGAAGTCACCTCCTGAGTTGGTCCACGTGACGCCGGTGCACCTGACCACCCACAGCTCGCACTCTGTAAGACAGGGGACCCGTGATATCAACAATTTCTCCAGGCACCCATTTTGGTCCCTCTCCATAGTGTCGCATGAACACTGACTCATGAACCTGGAACTGCCTCGTAGTGTCTTGACTTTTGGCAGCAGCTCTCTGTTGTTTTTCTTGCATGTCTGATCCAAGGTCTGGATGTAGACGGTCCAAAGCTGTTGTCAAGCGGCGGCCCATCAACATTTCAGCCGGACTCTTCTGGGTCACCGAGTGAGGTGTGGTATGCTGTGCTAGCAGAAACCTGGCAAGGCGTGTTGGCCAGTCTCTTTGATCAAGTCTTTCAAGACACTCCTTAGTTGTCTGTACCATACGCTCAGCTTGCCCATTGGATGACGGGTGATACGAGGCAGTGGTGGTATGTCTGATACCATTTCGTTGCATGAACCTCTTGAATTCAGCTGAGGTGAATGCTGTGCCGTTGTCAGAGACAATCACATCTGGGAGACCATGGATTGCCATGAGCTTGCGTAATGTGGTTATCACAGCTGAGGAAGACATAGTGCTCACCAGCTCAACCTCCAACCACTTGAGCAGTGGTTCTCAACTGGGGCCAGAAAGGGCCGGTGTGGGTGCAGGCTTTTGTTCCAACCAAGCAGTTACACACCTGATTCTACTAATCAAGGTCCTTAGTAAAGACTCCAAAGGTTGATTAGTAGAATCAGGTGTGTAACTGCTTGGTTGGAACAAAAGCCTACACCCACACCGGCCCTTTCTGGCCCGAGTTGAGAACCACTGACTTAGAGTATGAATCCACCACAATGAGGAAAACCTTCCCATGACAAGGGCCTGCAAAATCGACATGCAGACGTGACCATCTTCTTAAACTCCACTCCCAGGGGTGCACAGGGGCCTTGGGTGGAGCATGCCGTGATTGCTGACACGTTGAACACCTCCTCACCATTTCCTCCACTTGGGCATCCAAACCTGGCCACCAGACATAACTGCAGGCAAGGCCCTTTATACGGACAATTCCAGGGGGGGCATCATGTAGTTAAGTGAGCACTTCCTTCCACGCCTGTTCTGGGATCACAACCCTATTTCCCCACAGCACACAGTTCTTGTGGACTGACATTTCATGACAGCGCACAAGGAATGGACTGAAGCGCTTGTCACTGTCACCATCAGGCCACCCATTCATGATCCACCGTAAAACTTGTGACAAAACAGGATGTTTTGCAGTTAGTGCTCTAATTTGATCAACATGGAGAGACGCATCTGGAACTGCCTCCAACAACAAACTGCCTCCTCGAGTGGTGGTGGAGTCTCAGTGAAAGCAGCTGGGAGTGGCAAACAGCTGAGGGCATCAGCATTGGCCAGTTGCTTGCCCAGGCGATAGCATAGCTCATATTGGTAGGCCGAAAGAATCAAACTCCACCGCAACATGCGAGGAGACAAGACTTGTGGCACAGGCTGATGCAGCAAGCCCAACAGTGACTTGTGATCCGTGTAGACAACAAATGACTGGGCAAACAGGTACTGGTGGAATTTTCTCACAGCAAAATGACAGCAAGCGCCTCTTTGTCGATCTGTGCATAGTTCCTTTCAGTCGATGTCATGGTTCGTGAAGCGAAGCTCACAGGTGCTTCGCGGCCATCTGGCTGAACATGGCTCAGTAGGGCCCCGAGCCCATAAGGAGAGGCATCGCAGACCAGCACTAGAGGCTTGGTCTCATCATAATGCACCAGAACATCATCAGTCTGGAGTAACTGCTTTGCCTTCATGTACGCAGCTTCATGTTCTCTGATCCACTCCCAAGATGCTGATTGATCCAGTAAGCGATGCTATGGCTCCAGCGCAGTTGCCTTATTGCGAAGAAAACAATTGTAGAAATTCAGTAAGCCCAAAAAGGCTTGGAGTTCTGTCTTGTTGCGGGGATGTTGGTGCACCTTGTATGGCAGCCACCTTCTCATTTGTTGGTCTGATTCTGTCCTTATATATGCAAAACCCCAGAAACTCCACTTCTGGAGCCGCAAAGAAGCATTTCTCTTTCTGCAGCCTCAGCCCAGCCTCAGAGAAATGTCAAAGCACCTCATTGAGATGCTGATCATGCTCGTTCTGTGTGTGACTTGCAATAAGTATTTCGTCAAGGTAAGGTTGGACCCCAGGAATGTCAGCTAACAGGGTGTCCATGCAGCATTGGAAAATGGACACTGCTGTCGACACTCCAAATTGCAATCGCAGGGCACGAAACAATCCACGGTGTGTATTTATGGTGAGCAACTCAGCTGCCTTCTCATCCACAATAAGCTGTTGATATGCCTGCTTTAAATCTAGCTTGGTAAAAACGGTCCCACCAGCCAGTTTTGCAAAAAGCTCATTAACATTGGGCAGGGGCTAAACATCAGGCCTGACAGCTGTGTTCACAGTGCAGCGGTAGTCACCACAGAGTCTCAGTGAGCCATCTTTTTTCACCACTGGCACAATAGGCGTTGCCCACCTTGACTGCTTCACAGGTGTAAAAACACCTTGCTCTAATAGGAAGTCCAAGGCCGCATCCACCTTTGCACGCAACTCAAATGGAAATGTGCGAGCTTTGAAAAACTTGGGCGCCACAGTTGGGTCCACTTCAGTTGACACTGGTGGGCCCCTGCATACTCCCATCCCTTCACCAAAAAGTTCAGCGTGTTTTTTGAGGATGCTGAGCAAAGAGTGCTGGTGAACCTGGTAAACTCCAGTGACATCAATGCCAAGAGCACTGAACCAATCACGTTCAAGCAGGCTTTTTCCATGGCCCTGGATGACCAACAAAGGCAGGGCATGTTTTGCCCCACGGTACTCTACATCAATAATAATCTTGCCCAGTGTGCTCAGTGGTGCACTTCACCATTGTCTTAGGACTCGACCCTCACTCATTAGCTGAAGGGCATCTGTAGGCCAGAGGCTGTGAAAAGTGTCCTCACTGATCAGGGAACAGACAGCACCTGAGTCCACTTCCATCTTGAGTTGCTTTTTATTAATTGTAACTGTAGCGTTGTGACACTCAGCTCCCACAACACTGTTGATCATATATGCTCCTTCAGTGTCACCGTGCATGTCATCACCCTGTTGGGGTTGCGCCGCCACAGCATTTGTAGCTGAAAACGATGCGTTTGCATGTGACTTTGACATGCAGACTCAGGCAATGTGCCCCCTCTTTTTGCAGTAATGGCAGACCGCTGTGCTAAATTTACAAGTAGAAGAGCTATGCGTTCCGCCACAGCGAAAACAGGGCTTACGCCCTTCCTCCCCATCAGCTTTTTTCCCCCGTCTTTGCTGTTGCACTGTCTGGTGAACATCACTGGGTTCAGGCGTTCCGTCAGGGCGAAGCATACGCACGCTTGCAGATGCGGTCTCAGCTGCAAGGGCCTTTTCTTCAGCCATTTGGAAAGTTAGATTAGATTCAGCCAGTAGGTGGCGCTTCATTGAGAATTTACAATGTCACCTGCACTGCTGAATACGCGCTCAGAAGGTACACTAGTACCAGGTATGCAGAGGTACGTTTTGGCAAGATTTGCCAGCAGGGGAAACTCAGCCTGGTTTTCCACCAATCTAACGCATTACCATCCAGGGCCAGGGAGTCAGTCTCTTTATATTTCACAACTTCAGCTTGTGCTCTCTGTCTGGAGGACATCACTGCAGGGTCCACTGTGCAGAAGGTGTCCCCAAAGAGGTCAGCCAGAGCCTTTGTCTTCTTAGAAGCTGGAACATATTCTGGAACAATACATGAATGGTAGAAATACAGGGGATGAACAAAATAACTCATGTAAGGGACCTTCTTGAATCTTGCGTCTAGTACTGATGCTATATTCAAGACTTCCTGTACATCCATGTACCTGTCCCTGAGATCTCTAGCCATTGTTTGCTTCATCTCTGTCATAAGCGAAGAGTCATCCTGTGTGCTCTTGAAGTGATCCAGCAGCTTAGCTTTAAGTGGTGCGAGGACAGACAAGGTAGGCTGCTTCTCTTCACACATGACAGTAGTGGTGACTTTCACAGGCCCAAATGCCTTTACTGTGTCCTCAGCAGCGGTGATGTCGGTCTCGCTCAGTGTGTGCACGTCACTGGCCCCTTTCCTTAGTTGTTTGTCCAGGATGTTGCGCACACAGCAGCCTGCTGCTCCAGCCTGCTGTCCAACATGTCCAACGAACTGTTCCAACGCGTGGCTACATCTGGCTTTAGTTTGTGTTGCGGAATTTCAAGCAATCTCTGCTTCTCGCGCATAACTGCTGTTGCGGTGGTACTCCGGTGAAAGAACGCCACAACTTTTCTGACTCTGCCCAGAAGTCGTGCGGCACCAGCACATTTCAGCCCTTTCTGCGTAGCCAAATTAATTGTGTGTGCAAAGCACTTGATGTGTGGAGACAAATGGGTCTCGACTCCAGCCGCTGTCATGTTGCTAGTGTTATCAGTTACGAGTGCTGGGTTTTTGTTGTTTATGTTCCATTCGATTCGTGCCTCTCTCAGGACGGCCCCAATGTTTCTACCAGTATGTGCTTCATTCAATACAAGCGTCTGCAGAACGTAATTTTTCATGCACCAGTCTGCGTCTATGTGGTGTGAAGTGATTGTTGCATAACCTTCTGTTGAACATGAAGTCCATCCATCCGTTGTAATGGCAACTCGCTCTGCTTTCTTCAATTCTTCTTGGACTTCTGCTTTTATTTGATTGTAGAGTGTGGGTATGCATTTCTTGCTAAAATGCTGTCGGCTTGGGATGACAGATTTAGGCTCTAAAGTGTTCAGTAACTCGCAAAAGCCTTCGTTTTCGACCACACTATAAGGCCTCATGTCTTTACATATGAAATACGAAATGGCGGATGTTACATTCATCGCTGTCTTGAAGTTATGGCTTAACTTCTGTGATAAGTAGTTTTCTAAAGAAGGCGATTCATTTGATGCCTTGGAAGGCGTAGTGGATAAGGTAACGTTATCTACACCATGTTTTCTTTTCAGGTGCACGGCTAAGTTTGTGGTGTTACCAGTGTATTTTATTTTGGCTTTACATTTTTTGTAAATAGCATGCGTTTTGTTTATTTTGCCTTCTTTTTTACTGAGTCCGAAATGATTCCATACTGCAGACTTACATCCGACGGGGGTTTGGATATCCGATTCCTCACTCGTCTCTTTTTGTGACTGCGAACTACCGGTAGCCATGCCGCGATCTGTCTCACCACCTGCAGTTTGTGCCGCTGAGCTTGGTTTGTGCAGAGCACGTACGCGCGTGTGACTAATGACGTCGACCAATGAAAATTACAGTTTAAACTGAACTAATCAGAGACGTTGACAGAACTGTCTGTGTTTTTGGTGGGGACAAAACTTTCCTTTAAACTAATCATTGATCTCAACCTGTTTTCATTCATTTTCCTTTATTATCAAGAGTGTCAACAGCAAGTAGCCTAACACACAGTGTCTTCATACCGTGTTAGGGGAATTAAATCATAAATTCAATTTATCCATTTAGTTTTAATCACCAAGTAGTCTACACAAACCAGATACAACTGTTATCTACCGTGTTAGCTTTCAGAATAACCAGCAAAAATGAAACCTGTACTTCAAGATTGTTTACAATCTATGCATTGCAGATATTTGCCATGAATATGAGTGCGGAGAAAGAAGTGCATGTATCTGCAAATGATGTTGATTAAAAATGTGCACAATTTCGTACTGCAAATGAAAATAAATGTAGTATATAAGGCCTTGGCTACTCGCTAAACTGCCTATTTGGGGAGAGCTGGCTATATAATTGAGTATTGAGTAGCCTATTTTGTGGATTAATTGTATTGATACTCAAGGAAAATCAGGGGAAGTTTCCGCCACTGCTTAGTGATTAAAACAGATTTTTCTAAATCGCATTTATCATTTAATCTCTCTAACACCATGCGAAGAAGCTGTGTGTCACTTTCCAATTGATTAGTCAGATCGTTTGCATGCTTGTTAATCACTGAAAATTAATGAAAACAGTTTGAGATCAATGATTAGTTTAAAGGAAAGTTTTGTGCCCCACCAGTCGCCGCTAGTCTCAACGATACAAATCGATTAATGCATGTTGAATCAATTGAATTGAATCGTTGCTTTCTGTATCGATGCATCAATCCGAATCGATTAATTGTTACACCCCTATTAGCAACAATGTTGTAGAGGGGAGTCAAACTGGGACTCAGAAAAGCCTGGCATTTGAATGAGCCTGCAGGCTGGGTCTCATCCTGGACTTCAAAGAACCCAGAGCCGAGTGCTAAAACAATAAGTTACTCGGACTTCCTATGGATGAGCAGGCCATTTGGCTCTCTGGAATGTTGCCATGTGGACACAACTAAGATAAGGGGAACTGGTCTCTTTGTCTATGGTTGTGGGGGTGTGTGTTGGGGTCATTAAGGGTAAAAAGATCATCAGGCCTCTGGCAAAATGGTGGGGCAACCTGCGCTTGACAGTACCACAGTGCCCTTATGTGGTCCCCTCTGTCATTACACTTTTTATTTTTTTTCTGGATCTGGACTTTAAACCATCTGTTTATCCTATTTACAAACCCCGGAAAACCGTACAAACCATGCACATGTTTTCATTGTATTACTGTATTATGCCTTATGTAATAATAACATGGATTACATGTAAAATGGTTCAACAAAAGGGTATTTTCATGACAACTGCACCATAATATTACATTCCCTGGACATGTTTGGTATGGGCGTATTCAGGGAAATTCAAGAAATTGAATGAAATATGTTTCATACCAAATAACATTTAATAAAACATAGTTTCAGAAACTCAGGGAAAAACTAACACAATGGAATGTCCTCTCTGGTAATCATCTCCTTTTCTCGATTTCCCCACTAATTGTATTAACAGCAGCCTCCAAATGGTGGGGGCCAAAATTCGAGATTTATTATTCGGCCAGGTTAATTTATGGCAATGCCGCCTCGATCAAATGCGGGATTTGGCCTAAAAGGAAGGGAGACAATCCTGTCGAGTAAGATCGCAGTCGACTTCCCACACTGCGCAGACTCTTTGATTTCGTGTGTAGCTAAACAGGCTGGGTAAGAACTTTTTACTCTGTATTTATGTTTTTAAACATTATAATTGATTGTGAATTTGAAGCTAATGACCTACCTACCTCTAATCCATTTTATCTTCTTTTCAGCCGAAATTCCGATTAAATACTCAGGGGGACAATTATGACTAGGACCTACTGATCAGGGGTCTAGTACAGCGAACGTCTTTAGTGAGGTCTTCAAGTTAGATAGGCGACCACGATCTGCCCGCTAACGGGATTGGTGGTATTGGTTCTGGTGTTTTGGCTTAAGAGGACCCATGGGCGTTATACGCCGGTTCTTGTCAAATTCGCCTTAAGGAGCCCGATAGATACACACTGTCCTGGGCTCATAACTATCTATGCACAAAGGAAGGCATGTATTATGGTGGTCAGCCTCCTACCCTCTGGGTCCTTCACCGAACTGAGATTTAAAAATAGTGCTAAACCCGGGAGCATATATTGAGGAATGATGGCACAAGATAGAGTCGAGTGTAACCACTCCCAAGTTCCACGTATATTTAAACCCAAATTTTAAATTCTAATTTCATTTGGAGTCAGATTATCACAAGGGTAAAACCTAGTAACTGTTACGCTTACTTGTTGTGGTCATGGATATATTTGATGTGTTGTTCCGCGCATTTGTGAATATTCTGATGCTCCCATTGGAATATTGACAGTCCGGCAACAAATCAGATATATCTCTGATGACAGCATAGCCCCGTTTGCGAACGGAGAGTAACCAGAATGCTACTGGTCCGTTTCAGGCCAGTCTTAAGCGGGATATGAAGCAGCGCCTTCATATCTGACCCGCGGCGACGGAACCAGTGCATTCTTAAGTGTAATTGTGCCCTGTTCTTACGAACAGAGGAAAAATAACCAACATCTCCGTTTTTGACTCACACCAGCCAAAGGAAAACACGCGGTGCCTTCCCCTCCAGCTACAAACCCTCATTGGTCTAGCTGTGAGGTGTTTACAATGTCCTTATAACCCACTTACTTGTGTAGGCAGCCGTGGTGCAAGCGGAGACCGCAAAGTGGAATACGTAGCTGACCCACAGACGCTAAGTAAGACTGCTCTTTTCTTGTTATCTTCCTCGATATTATTTGCCACGAAAAAACATTCTAATCTTACAGAATACTCCTGCCAGCAATTTCCTTTCTCCTCTGAAAACTCTTCAATGCGCCCGAAAGTAGCCATGGTAGCAAAAAAAACACTTTGCCGTTTTAAACCGGAGCTAAGCAGGAAGTGGCGTTGATTCAGCCGAACTCACAGAACTGTCCATTGAAGGGAACGTGCACTGTGCCTTTTGGTTTGCGATAATTCGTTGAGAAGTATCCAGCAATCCGCTTTGTCACCAGTGTTATGTCGGGTGCCATTGAAAGAAGGAGACCACTGCAGGAGTAATGTTCAGGAACCGTTTACTCTGGGAACTAGATAGCTTACAAGTTTACATTCGTGTCAAGCCACAATGCCATATTAACTGCACTTCCTGACTATGGTGGCTGGTACATATCACCTTTTAGAACAATGCAATTCTTGACTAACTACGGTGGCCGGCACATACCATCTTTTAGAATCATCCAATACACAACAGTACTTTTGATTATTTATTTTCCACCCCCTCACTCTTGTAAAGGAGACAACAGGCCTTTTCAGTCACATATGTGTATTCCTGAGCTGACTTCTTGATTGATCGAGAGCTCACTTACCTGATTGGCTGAAAGTAGCCATTTGATGACAGACCAAGGCGCGTACACCCTCACAAACAAACTACCGTTTTTCTCGCTCCGATGCTGGCTGGTGTCAGCAAGTCTGCGTGAAATATGCGACTAGGCTAAATCCTAGCCTTGCTCTGTCCAGTTTGGGTTTTGACAACAAGCTTGCAAAACAAACCTGAGCTATGTGCCACAGCACAGACAGGCACCCTGGCTAGAAAAGTGCAATTTATTAGTGACCACGATTTGTTTCTGTGCTTTTGGACTAACTTTTTTGGAATTAGTATCGGTCATTGTTATTAACAAATTAGCGTTAGCTAGCATTAGCTACAGCTCCTTATTTTCAGTCAAAATGTTTTTGGAATTCATCTGTCAAGCTATTTATGACAATTCAATAATGAGGAGTAGAGCCTAGCCCGCTAGGCCGATTACTGTAATGTTCTACTCAATCAAGCGACTGGAATTTAGCTTTGCCTAGTAAATAATTAAAGTTTTCAGTGCTCGTCCCTTACAAACAAAATTCTTGTCAAACAAATTCACAGATCTCACCGAGCTCGGCGCCAAGCCCCCTCAGTTGTATTTTCTGCACCCCCAGTTTAAGTTTTATGTACCCTATAGAAAAATAGCAAAATCAACAAAAATATTGGCAAGGATACCAGTGTCATAAGGAAGACAAAATAAATGTCGTGGTCATTATTGCCATTGCACACAGCACTCATACGGCGGTATGCACTAATAGTTAGCTAGCCACCGCTGCTGCATTTTCAGGAATATGGAAGAATGCAGCTGAAATCCTCTACTGAAAGCAACCTCACAGCGATCTCATCTATGATCAGTAGGCAGTGTTGTGCTTCACTTCGGGGGCTTATTCTGCTCTTACAGCTCGTTTCCAATCCACTGCAAAGAGAGTGAAATGTCAGTGACATTTACTTCTGGCGTCTACGATGGTGATCGCGACCATGACATTTATCTTGCCTTTTTGTATAGCCATTTCCGTGGATAAAATCACATTTATTATTATTATTATTATTTTCTGTTAAAAACATTTAATTCATATCCAGGGAGATAGCCAACTACTTGCAAGTTAGATGACATGTGCAGCCATTTATTATACAATCGCATTTCAGGCTGGAAAATAACCCATTAAACCAGAGAAATTGCTGAGTTGGCTTAGAATCTTTATTGCCAAAGAATGTAGCAAGGCTGGCAGCATCGGTATAGCAACGGACGCTGCAACGAAACTTTAAGTACGTCACACTGGTTTTAGAATTTCATTACCTCACCTGGATCATTTTTGCAGCCCGGATCAAAATTGGCGTGACAGCTCCACTGGGTAAATTGGCAGTGGGTACCTGGATTTATTGAGTTTATGTAAATCTTAATTATCTTATGTTAATCTTGTTGGTAAGATTGACTGTGGACCTTTGGAGCAGTGATAGCTTGTGGAACCAATATTTTAGACGAGTCTGTGTCTGAAACTGCAACAAAACTACTGCTACTTTTCTCCAAAGTTTAAAAGCTGTGTTATCTTGATCTATAAATAGGCACAGTTGAACCACTTGATCTGCAGTCAGAAGTGCTATCCCAGATGTATACCCCCTATAAGGACCAGAGTCCTGAGGCTCACCTGTGTCTGTTGATGTGTTCAACAAGGAGGGCAATCTGCAGAACATCTCCTGTGGTGCAGTTACTGTTGAATTGGTTGAAGAGCCTGTTTGATTGCAAATTATGTTGATTTAATTAAGGTGGAGGGGAACCCTGAGAGATGAATTTTCATTATAGAAACCTGAAGATTCTTCTGAAAAGATAGCAATAAACCTAACATAAAAATTGGCATCATGCCCAATGGAATTATTTGTGAAGCATAAAAAGGTCCATAAGGAGATCATGTTGGCTGTGTTCCTTTTGAGCAGCAACTAGACCTACAATGTCAGATAAGCCCCTTGAATATGAGACAACCTGCTGCATGTCTGACGCTTTCTCCAATGCTTATAGACACTGCTACTAAAGACTGCAACTCTTCATCTGTTGTGAATTGCTAACATTATGATTGCTGTTACTGCAGCTATTTTAAAAATGTCACTTAATGAACAACAATTGCCATCACAAATGAATAACTTGTGACGCAGAACATATAAATGTAACTTCTATGAGAGTTCTGGATATTTTCATACAGTCTGTGGTCCATTGGAGCAGTGACAGCCACTGCCACAACATCACGTAACACCAATGACTGTCAAAATATATCAGGACAGCAGCTGGTTTTCTCCAATGTTTAATTAAAAAGCAAACGGCTCAGCTATGCTCAGAAGTCCTCAATAATAATAATACAAGAAAGTATGAAAAATCGTTCACAACGTTTCGTCAGGTGCAGTAGAACTTAGGACCTTGGGAACACAGATACGCTCCCTACAACAACCACCAAACCGGTGTCAGTCCCTTCATTGCTGCAGGAATTCCTTGTGTAAGCTCACTTGTGTTTACGTGCATACGGTCAGCTTGGGAGTAGTTAGACGCCTGTTAATATTCTTGACTCGTGGCCCAAAACTTTGCCATTGATCTGTAAGGCAAAAGGAATAAATATCACAAAAACGAAATGCACTGAGAGGGAAGATGCCGAGTGAATTTGCTGGGCAACCCCGGGGTTTACATGAACTTGACAGGTGGAAGGCCACCGAACTACGGCAGTTTTTGTTATACCCGGGACCTGTGGTACTAAAAAAATGTGTTGTCCCCTGAAAGATACAAACATTTCCTGTCCTTGCCAGTAGCCATGTCGATAATGCTGGAGTCAGATGAGAGGACTCAGAATGCTTACCTCCAATTTGCTCATGAACTAATGAAACCCTTTGTCATGTGCTGTGCTGACCTGCATGGCAAGTGTTTTCCTGTGTACAATGTACATGGACTAATCCAGTTTCATGAAGATGTCAGCCACTTCAACTGTTCATTAAATGAAATTTCCTGTTTTCCTTTTGAAAACTATCTGCAACAAATCAAGAAACGTGAGGAGCGGGAAAAGTCCCCTAGAACAGGTCACCAGGTGTTTGTCGGAAATTGAACATGCAGAAGTGAACGAAAGCAAAACAACCTGACACACAGCCTAAAGTGTTTCTTTCTGTGAAAGAAAAAGACAGTTTTCTCTTGAGAGATGACAGATTTGCTTTCATTCAAGAAAACATTGCAGATGGCAGTTTTGCGTGTGAAATTATGCACCAGCACCACACTTCAACATTATTTCAACAACCGTGCAGCTCCAAACTTCTAAATATAGTGTACACAGGAAATGGGCAGGGCAGGATGAAAAGAGGACTACCGCGTGAAACGGATCTGTTCCGCAAGGTGGCCTGCCTCCCGCAAGAAACTGGTGGTTATGTCCTCATACCCTTTCACTATGGCGTGGAACACAAATCTTAAAGGTTGAATTTAGCCTAATCTCCATTTTAATTAACTGTAGAAGAGTCCACCCTTATTGATTGTAATAATATTATAGAAAATGGGTTCCTGTAGCCTAACTGGTTGAACAAGGTGCTAGCAATGCCAATGGTCACGGGTTTTATTCCTAGGGACCACACATACTGATAGAAAATGTATACTTTATCCTGCACTACAAGCTGTGGATAAAGGCCTATGCTAAATGAAAATGTTAAAACTGAAAGTGACATGCATATACTGTCCTTTCCAAATCATGTATGCCAGGGCTGTGTGGGCATTGTGATCGCAAGAAACGTTCAATAACAATATCAGTTTGTAAAAAGCAGAAATGTCGCTGTTGTCAAAACAAATAAATGAATCATCTGACAGGTTTACCTATATAATTTAACTTTACAATTTCAAATGCTAAAACGGGTCTTCAACATTTTCTAGTCCAGTGACCCCCACTCAGGCTCAAATGAATCCAGGGGTCCCCCCATGATAAGTTTAAAGTGATGTACTTATAAAAGGATCTTACATTTTCAAATACTTTCAATATTTAAAAAAATGTTTTTTTGTATAAACTAACATTAACTGCAAAATTAGTTAATTTCTCACACAGAGAAATCATGGACCCCACATGAAAGGACAGTTATTTAATTTAATCTGTATCTTAATAGCTTTACCAAGAACTTTCTTTGACCCACAACACACATGTAAAAGTAACTGAGTAGATAAATCATTTATCACATCAGCAAGTTTAATTATGGCAGGGTATGAGGAGGTAGAGGTTCACTTTCAGGAGATTTTTAATGAACATTATTTCTGTTTTAATGTATATTTTTGCATTGACCGGGATGTTTATGTGTGCAATGAAGCATACTTTAGACATTTTCTGAAGTTGTAAATAATAAGATGTACAAACACATGAAATTTATAGCAGCTATTCTATTCTATTTATAGCGAAACATACATATCTGTTTTAATATTGTACCAGTACTTCTTTCATTGAGCATGGCAGACACAGATTGCATGCACTGTACCAAATAGTTCCAAGTGAAATGAGGTATCATGGGCAAAAAGGCAGTGGCTCTAAAGGTAGCCTCTTAAATACAGCCACAGGGGCCAATTAACTCCCAATTAACTACTAATTATGACAATTGGCCAAGCTTCTAAAAAGTCATCACGTCAATGTCTGAAATATTCCAGACTGTTTAAAGAGACAGTCCACTTGAAGTATGGTGTATAACTTTTGACCAACTGGAATTCTGATGAAGAATCCAGAAACCTCATTCCAATCGCTTACCTTTACCTCCTTGTGTCCTTTCCTAAGCTTCACCCATCGGAAGGAACAATGACAGCGGAATCAAAGAAGCGTGTACTAGCCAACCGGGGACGTACTCGTTCAGCCAAACGTGTTTTGAAGCCACTATTTGTCACATCTGGCTTCTGTTTGAAGCCAGATGTGACAAATAGGGAGAGGTAGTTCCACAGGTTGATCATTTATGTCTCACTCTTTCCGAACTAAATACTTCCGCAAAGGATACCCTCGGGATTCCGTGCTCAAGCATCCTTCGGGAACTACCGATCTCCTAGATCCTTCAAGGAACATTTAACGAGTTGTAGTGTCCTTGACGATGACCGACCACTTGCGATTTCTGTGCCAAGCGAGGACGGTGGACACAAGGACAGATAAAATTAGCAATTGGAACTATTCTTTTTGGGTGTGTACCAATAATCTACTTTTTTCCTCCGCTCCCGCCCTACCACCTATGTCCTACCCAGAAGTGTGTGGAGGGGGGAGACTCGGAAAGGAAAGGAGAGAGGGAAGAGGTGTGAAGTCAAAATGACAGCTTATTTTCTTCTCCGTCATCAAAGTCGCTGTTTCTCACTGTTAATATAATATCAGTGTTCACAGTGAGAAACTTTTATTTCCCACTGTAGCATCTGAAATCAAATTTGGTGGCAATAGACCCATCTTCTGGACAGTCAGGTTCTCCGCAATCTCCGCTTTCTAAAGTTTGGATAGTGTCCGATTCGGTGGGATGGTCTTTCAATCTCTGTGGGCGTGAGCACGATCGCGTCAGGCAGAAATGTGAAAAGACTTCCGCGGTAGGACAAACCGATGTATCCTTTTCCGGGAGGTGACGAGAAGCACAGTCTGAAGCCGTTTCCCTAGTCTCATCCGATATTGGGACATTGGAAATAGGAAGGACACAATGATCGGTCTCTGGGGCACAAAAAAGAGGTGGTAGTGGAGGAAAGGAGTATGCCATTTTTGAGTATTGGGACGGACCCCAAGTGAGAAGGGAAACCAGTTTATCTCGGGCCGTTTTCTCATCTGCAATTCAATCACGCCTCAGCAAAAAGTCAATAGAGCCTTCTACAGTCAGTTCTCTCATTGCCCCTCCCCAGTAAGTAATCTGCAACAATGCAGTACAAATGATGATTGACAGCGATGTTCCCACACTGCCGCACATGGCTTTTCGTGCAGGTCCACATCTCAGGAACTTGGTCGCACGAAGGCCCGACAATCCTAAATGTTTAAACTGTACAAATCTTAAAACTTGATTTCACTCTGTGAAATCGGTAGCTTAAGCAGGAGGGTGAGCAGTCGGTAAACTCAGGCAGAGGGCTCAGCTCTACTCATCAAAAGACTATACACCTCCCATTGCCGAAACCCGGGATCGAACCAGGGACCTTTAGATCTTCAGTCTAACGCTCTCCCAGCTGAGCTATTTCAGCCACACAGTTTACAGCATTCCTCGGATTTGCCGGGGCTGGGCCTGGTAGGATGGACAGAAATCTTCCGCCAGGGCTCCGGTGGGAGCAGAAGCAGCACAAGTTCTGCACAAAGCATGCTAAAGTATGTCGGACTTGAGTAAAATTGCAACAGTTTCTTTAAAAAATACTTTAATGCGTTTACCCTCTCAACAATTCTTGCACAAATACAAGACATTGCAATTTCGAAGATACTGCACGTCTGCTGTGTCATTTTCGATATGGAACGAACAGAGCCACTGTCCTTGCTCCACATGGCTTTGTCTGTTTTGAGAGCACCATAACCAAAATGCTTGTCTGCTATGCAATACTTCTCCCTGGTATGCCTCTTCTAGTGTTAAGTGTTAAGTTGTTTTGTTACCCAATTTAGCAAGCTGGCTATCATCACATATTAATGGCAGATATAGTCAGCTAATTAACCTTGCTGACAGAATAATTTTTGCTGCATTGTACCAAAAACAACTGCGCGTACAAATAGGTTAAATGATTTTTAGCTGATAAGCATGCTTCCATTTTTTACCTAACATGAGCTTTTTGGGGTCATATAAATGTGCGACATTGGTTAGAAATGTTGCTATTAGTTATCTTAAAACTATCACTCCTCAACTGTATTGTGCTGGTGGCATTAATATCTTTGCTAAGGATAATATTCAGTGAAACATCTGGCTGCTTTTAAAGATGAACTGCAATGTTGACACAGCAACGCTACATGTTCCATGTGTGAAAGGGGCTCATGATTGACAACGACGTTCCCACACTGCCACAGGCTGCTCTCAGTGCATAGAACTGCAGACATGCAGCACACCTTTTTATAGTGTCAAGCGTAAATGTTTTTTTTCAACTTTCTGAGCAAAATTTTTTTAAAGCTTAATCATAACAATAAAAAAGTTTTCAGTTGTGTAGGCTCAGAATAAATGACAGGTTAGAACATGAACTTAAATCGATATCTGATGGGGGTATCAGAGTCTGGCTCCATTTTAACGGTGACAGTGTTAGTAGCCGGTTATGTTATGTAGGGGGCTTTGGTTTGAGGGGGGGGCAGTGTTACTAGTGACTAGGGACTCCTGTGTAGTGCATTGTGAGGAAGGTTGTGCATCAGTCTGAGATTGTTCTTTGAGGTCTGCTCTTGGGATTAGAGTGGGGGGATGGGGGGGAATAGAGTACGATGGTGGTGGTGGGGGCGCGGTGTCTCTAGCCCTGTTGGCATATGAGAGGGGGCAGTCTCGGTACAGATGTCCCCTCGCTCCGCACAGATTACAGGGCTTGGGATCACGGCATGCCCTGGTCTCGTGTTCACCTCCACAAGTTCTACACTTAACCACTGTGCAGGCTGCAGCTAAGTGACTTAGCTCGCTGCAGTTCCTGCACAGCTTGGGCATGCCATGATAGAAGACCACTCCCCTATTTCTCCCCAGCGTGACTGTGCTGGGGATATGACTTACTCCCCCCACTGCAGAGGGATCAGTTTTCTATTGAACTAACCATCTCCGAGCCCGTCCACACACCATCCTCATCCAGGACCTTTCTGGCTTCAGATTTTACAGTGGCATACCTGTCCAACCATGTTGCCACATTGTGGTCCTGTACAGCCTCGTTATAAAACTGCACAGTGACCACTTTGGACTCCGTGTCAGACCGGGGCTCAACTGCGAAGTTACTAAGGGGACTCCTATCTTTCCCCTCTCTGTAGAGGTTCCAGAACCTCTCCAGGACATTAGGATTTTTGAAGCTAACTTCAAATATATCTGTGGAACCAGGAACCTTTACCAGGCAGTTCAGGTCCGTATGCACAAAGCCCATAGCTCTCTGGAGCACTGCCCGACTAAATTCCAGGTGGGTCAGACCTGTCACTCTCGGCTCATTCCTGGCTGGGTCTGGGGCAGCTGCATTGTAGGCCCTCCAACAGTTGCTGGCTGACAGACGCCCACTATGGCTGCGCCTTCAACCCCCTGTCCTGCCGGATGGTCTTGGTTGGTGCAGCTTCCCCCCGCTTCTTCTGCCCGAATCCAGGTGGGTCTGACGGCATTGTGGCGGCGCATGCCTGGTGCCATCCTCCCTCTCTCCGTGTCCAGACTCCAGCTGAGGACACAAGGAACACAGGACAGCACTCAGGAGTTAGTCGCCCGTCCCTTAGGACTTGACGTGCAGCCAAAGGGGGGCCGACAGTGGCTCCCCCCTCTGCGTGGGGACCTCCCTGTACTGCAAGGTGCCAGGCATTGATCCTCAATTGAGGTCTCAGAAGACACCGTCCATTCCAGGAGGTGCACTGGTCCTTCTGTCTGCTCCTTGAGCTCGTCCTCCAGGTCTGGCCTGTTGGTCCTGCTGCTATCTGCTTTCCCCCAAACGCTTACGGAGTCCGGCCTTTTCCGCCGGTCTGGTGTTCCACCACAGCTGTGGTCAAACCACTGGTACTGTAGTTCCCCACCAGACCTTCAAAAGAGAGGAATAGATGAGAGACAATCCACCAGAATATGAGGCGAAAGATTTGTGCTGAATGAAGAGAAACCCCAGCACATGCCAAGAAAAGCAAAGTAGCAATAATCACGCCTCGGATGCACCTCATAGGCAACAACACTGCCACTGTGCAAAGTTTCTTCTATAGTTTCTCAGTTACAAACTATAGAAATTGTTCCTGAAAGTATAGTCTTAACATCTACCTGCTACACATTGAGATCCAAGTAAATTAGAAACTGATTTCATACATGATTGCCCTGCACGATGCTCTTTGTGTTCACAAGATTTTTGTTCATGTTTTAGACATTTTTTTGGCCTAAAGCTGACAATTATTAGCTTTTAACATTGTAGGTTACTACACACAACATTACACTGTAAATAAATATTTTATAAGTAGCATTATCTAGCCTATATATATATAAGTTTTAAGAAACTTAAGTAATGATGAAAATCATTGATGAAATTCAATTTATGCTTGCATAATCCATAATGCTTATATCCATTATTCCGTTGATCAATTACTTGTACATGTTCCGGGTTGCAAGTAATTTCCACAATCAGCATGTCATTGCAGTGCGTACGTTGAGTCCAAATGATATAAACCATGTACCTGATCATTGAATATATTCAGCCAAACGTCACCAGTATTAACTGTAGCCACTGATGTGTGGATACAGGTGTTTTTGAACAAATACAACCGACATAATTATAGGTTTCATATGCCATTCTAATGCCAAAAGAGAGGCAAGAGTGAATACATTTTGTATGGAAGACCAGGAAAAGTTCATTTTGCAACAGTAGTAGTAGTAATTTATTTTGGACCTTATTAACAATTTTCCAACAGTACATTTAGAAGAAAGTGTAGAAAGTGTGTTTATTTTCTAGGTGGCTAAGGTATTGTCTTGTTTATAATAAATTTAAGAAATGTAAAAAACAGTCACGTCATTTTTCAATCTACGCTTTCGTTGTGCATATCAACTCGTGGCTACGGCTTTATACCTCCAAACACCGCACAGGAGCATGCGCACAATGGCGGGGAAAACAAGCAATGAACTTTGCGACTATAGACATCGCGACTAGCGGGTGACTCTGCGTATCAACTGAATTGTACGGACTTGTAATTGCATGGGTCAGGATGCGTGGGGGGGTTGGACCCAAACGCAGAGGTCAAAAACACAAAACTCCAAATGAAGGGAAACAAAGACTTTACTAAATCAACAGGGAACAAACAAAAGGCCACGAGGGGCAAAACCACAAACACAAAAAGATACTTAAGAACCTAAAAAAAACCAAAACAGAACACAGGCAGGGCGGAACACTGGCAGGACAGAAAACACACAAGGCACAAGCGGAACCGAAGCGGGCAGAATATATACATTCAGGAGAGAACACAAGTGGAAACAAACACAAGGAAACCAGAACATAGACAGGAACGCATGGAGCAGATTTGAGGAGGGGCGCACAGAAGAACCAGACATACCGCAAGAATCCAGCACCTGAGTCAAGGAAGAGGGCAACTTAAATAGAACACACTGACGAGACACAGGAGGGCACCATGAACAATCAGGCCATGGAAGGGGAAGGGAAAACGAGACAGCCAGAAAACAATGATTAGACAATTGGAAACAATCATACAATTAACACAGGGGGAGCAGGACACAGAACAGAAGTGTTTTGGCGGCCCAACAGGGAAAACGCAGACAGGAACGCAGGACCATGACAGCATGCTACCATGCAATCCTTCTTAAACTGAACACGCAGCAAAGCCGGGTTAATACGCACTAGCGACTAAAGCTGAAGGAACGCTGCAATCGATCCAAAACGTCTTGTCTAAGTTTTTCTTAAATCGCCTTTGGCATAAACACTAAATATTGGTTAACTAAAACACATTGCAGAATAGCTGTATTTCCATTATAATATGACATATATTCTACAAATAATCTTCAACCGTTAAAGTAACCACTCAGAACGCATCCCCTTCTTCCGAATTCTTTACAAAATCAGAACGATCATCAAAGATAGAGAGCGGTTAATCAAAAGCAATACTCTCTATCCGTGTCGCGCTCAGAAAGGAATGGATTACCTCATCATTGTGGGTAGCGAGACCAAACACTTTCAAAACGCATTTCTCAGCTATAATGTATCTTTATTGGTTTAGACATTTTACATTTTTTAAAACGTATTCCTTTAAAAAGTCAAAAGGAACAAAAATTACATTCAAACATAGACATTCCCTAGATTACAAAAAAATCTAAACACTCAGAAAAAGGAAACCTAATACAAAACAAGCCTACCTATATTTTAACTAATAATCACAAGACAAAATTATTTTAAGAATATTTACAATAAATACTGTGTTCCTTAAAAAAATAAACAACAATACGTGTGCTCGGGTTGGGGTGAAGAGCGGGTGCCCCTCCTAGGGGGGTGGACTAGCGACATAGCTCAAGAGGTAAGACCGATTGTCTGGCAGTCGGAGGGTTGCCAGTTCAAACCCCGCCCTGGGCATGTCGAAGTGTCCTTGAGCAAGACACCTAACCCCTAACCCCTAACTGCTCTGGCGAATGAGAGGCATCAATTGTAAAGCGCTTTGGATAAAAGCGCTATATACATGCAGTCCATTTACCATTACCATTTGGACTATATGATGAGTTCTTTCCAGTGGTCCACCCCCCATTTCTCTCTCGCCAGGTCCTTGTTCTTTCGGAAGTCCACCAGCACGCCGTCCTGGAGGAGGTTCTGTATCCTCCTCCTGAGAGTGACCAGGTCCACTGATGTTTTTTGGTAGACCTTGATGTTTCTTGTCTCCCACAGGACCTGCCTGATGGTGTTGATGATCCCCCACTGACGCTGGAGCTCCATTGTCTTTAGTCCCTCTCGGGGACCATAGAGAACTCTCTCAGCCGTCAGGGAGGACCTCGGCAGCAACCTGTTTTGGGAGACAGAGGAAACAACAAGGCCCCAGACCCGCCTAGCCACGGTGCACTCCCAGAACAGGTGGTTAATATGTTCCGAGTCAGTGCAACCGTGGGGGCAGCGCTCAGTGAGGGCTAAGTGCCTGCGGTACATAAAAACTCTTGTGGGGAGACACCTGTGAGCTGTCATCCAGGCAATGTCTTTTTGTTTGTTGGTAAGACACTTGTGTGTCACATTTGCCCAGATGACTTGCGGGTCCCAGGCCGGCCCTGACCTCAGGAGCGTGGCAGTCTCGTTAGATCTTAAATGAGCCATGATGATTTTATAGCTCCACGAGGTCAGGCCAGCCCTAGGCAATCCCGTCCTGAAAGCAAAGTCCTTCAGGGTCTGATAGACATAAGGGGGATCCCAGCTATACGGTATGGTGAGGTCCAGCACACCCAGGCCCATTGCCCGCAGGAAGGGGGTGGCATAGTACCTGGCAAAGGCACCAGAGGCCTTTCCCACCTTCCCAGCGTTCTGGACCAGGGCAGCCAGACCTTGCACCATAAGAATTGTAACTATGTCCGGGACCCCCCGCCCCCTATTCCTCTCCTCTTTGAGGAGGGTGGCTCTACTCAGTTTCTCCATATTGCTCCCCCAGACAAAGCGAAAGGCCAACCTAGCAATTTGTTTGCTGGTGGCCTTGTCTGGGGGAAACACCCTACCCACATAGAGAAGAATGGGCAGGACAATTGCCTTCAGGACAAGGATCTTACCCGCCATGGTCAGGGGCCGTGCACTCCAGCTCCTGCGTACAGGGAAGGAAACGGTTAGAGGCTCACTATAATAGGGAGACAGAAACAGTTTGCTCTTGTCCCTGTTGACCAGGGCGCCAGTGGCCGCACAGAAGTTGTCCAACACCTTGGTGGCACAAGCGATGGAGCGACTATCCGTGGCGACGATGGTAATGTCGTCCATGTACGCCTATCACCTTTAGCTGCTCTCCCCTAGCCCCCGGCAGCGGGTAACCCGCCACTCCAGGGCTGGCCCTGATGGCCTGGAGAAACGGTTCTAGGTAGATGACGTACAGGAGAGATGCGAGAGGGCACCCCTGCCTGACGCCAGACCTGATGGCAAACGGGTCAGAGGGCTGCCGGTTGACAACCACTCTGCCCGTTATGTCAGTCAGGCAGATCTTCGTCCAACGCCGGAGGGGGCCAGGGATGTTCATTCTCTCCAGCACTCTCTCCAGGCACACATGACTCACCCGGTCAAATGTCTTCTCCTGGTCGAGGCTGAGAAGGCACAAGGGGGACCGCCGCTCCCCGGAGTGGATGATTAAATCCCTCACGAGGAGCAGGTTGTCATTAATGGACCTCCCCTGCACGCTGCAGGTCTGGTCCGGTCCGATCACCGATGTAATCAGGCCTTGGAACCTCCTCATCAGCGCCTTCGCCATGATCTTATAGTCGATTGAGAGGAGGTTGATCGGTCGCCAATTACGGAGGTCCTTCAGGTCCCCCTTCTTTGGGACAAGAGCTACTAAGCTCTGTCTCAGTGAGGCCCCCAACCGCCCCTCCCTGTACGCCGCTCTGAAAACTTCAGCCACGTCCTCCTTCAGGAGATCCCAGTAAGTTTGGTAGAACTCGGCTGGGATTCCGTCAGGACCCGGAGCTTTGTGTTGCTTGAGGGAGAGCACGGCCCGGGTGAGCTCCTCGGTGCTCAACTCCGACTCCATCTGCTCGTCACCCAGACGTCTGTCAAGGCGGCCCAGGAAGGTGTCCATGAGAGCCCTGTCGGAGGGCCTCTCACTATAAAGGCCCCCGTAGAACTCCCCGGCCACCTCCCGGACCTCCGCCTCTTCAGACACCACCACACCTCTGTTGTTGTAGAGAGACAAGATGTTATTAGTCTTAGACCGCGCCCTGCGGAAGAAAAACCGTGTGCACTTCTCATCCTCCTCGAGGCCCTGGAGCTTGGAGCGGAAAGTAAATTTTTTCCGCTCTTCCCGGTAGAGGGTGGTGAGGCTCTGCCGAGTCCATGCAATTTCACTGCTAACATCCAGGCCTCGGGACTGGAGGAGGCTCAGTCTCTGGAGGGCAGCATTGTGATGTACAAAAACTGCCCTCCTTTCCTTCGCCTTCCTCCGCCCGACTGCCCGGAAGTAGCCTCGCACTCGCTCCTTCACCATCTCCCACTACTCCACCGGGGAGTCAAAGAGGTGTTTTAGACTCACCCACTCCAGGTAACGTCTCGAGAAGGAGAGTCGCACCTGGGGGTCTTGGAGATGGCTGGTGTTCATTCGCCAGAGCCCCTTACCCACGGTTATAGGTTTCTTCCAGGCCAGGGACACGGTCACCATGTGGTGGTCCCGACCTCGAAATCGGTGACGAGGATTCGCCCACTCTCTACGATGTTGCTTGATGTTATATGTACATAGGGATTTTTCACCAACGTGCCGACCCCATCAGCTCTGGCGATGTTAGAGCCAGACCAGAGAGAGTCTCCCATTCTCCATTCCTCCCCCAGAACGCCATCCAACTCCCGGAACGGAATGCCACATTCCTGGAGCAGGATGACGTCTGAGGGGACCTGAGACAGAATGGAGAATACTGTGTGTCTTTTGGCAGGGTCTCTGATGCTTCGTGTGTTTAGTGATGAAATTGTTAGTGAATGTGCCATGAGTTTTATTGTTGTGTATGATTTATGAACCGATGTTGCTGTTTGCGATGTCCTTGCATATTTTGTTGAGTTTTTGATTGACGATGTCCTGGTTATTGAGGCGCCTACTCACCCCCGGACCATGTGCACTCACAGGCCTCCCCTCCTGACTGCCTGGGAGGTTCCGTCCTGGAGAGGTGGGGGCAGGTGTTCTTGCCCCAGGCTTCCCCCCAGTCCCTGGAGGGCCCTGAGAGGAGGATGATGCTCCAGATCCTTTAACAGGGTCTGGACCGGAGGCTGGCTGGTCCCTAGTGATTCTAGGGTGGGCAGTGATGGTAGTTTGTAGGATTTCATTGTGATATATGGGCGGTGGTGTAGGTGGTTTTGTAGGGCGGGGAGGGGGCTCAGGCCTGGCTGTAAGTTGTGTTCTATGTTCCGGTTTGGAATGTAGCTGTGTCGATTGTTTTGTAGGTTGTGTTGTCTGGCGAACTATTGCTGGGTTGGGAGGTTGACTGGGAGGTTGTTGTTTTGCTGTGGTTGGGGATCTGATGCGTTTGCCCTTTCTTTTTTTGATTTTTTGCCAGGGTGTAATAGAATAGGATTCTGATGTTGAGGAGTCTGACTCCAACACCACAATGGGGGTGTCGGAGTCAGGCTCCTCCTTGACCGTGACGGGTTTGGTGGGACCTAGTTCGGCAGGGGGCGCTGTGGAGTTGGGGGTTCCAGGGGTGGTGATACCGCAGGTAGGGTCTTGTGCTGTGGTCTGTGCATGTGGGGGTGGGCTTCCAGGCTGGGAGGGGGTAGGAGTGGGTGGTCTGGTGCGTGGCATGGGGGTGGGCGGGGGAGGCGGTGGGGCCAAAGGGGGGGCAGCAGATAGTGGAGGGGGCGCGGTGCTCCTAGCCCTGTTCGCGTACGAGAGGGGGCAGTCTCTAAAGAGATGCCCCCTCGCTCTGCAGAGATTGCAGGGCTTTGGATCACGGCATGCCCTGGTCTTGTGCTCGCCGCCACACGTCTTGCACTTGACCACTGTGCAGGCTGCGGCTAAGTGACCTAACTCGCGGCAGTTCCTGCACAGCTTGGGCATGCCGTAGTAGAACACCACACCCCTATGTCTCCCCAGCGTGATGGAGCTGGGGATGTGGCATACCCCCCCTGGTGCAGAGGGGTCGGGTTTGAGTTGGACCAGCCATTTCCTGGCTCCGGTCCAGACTCCGTCCTCATCAAGGACTCTCCGGGCTTCGGATTTAACAAGACCATACCTGCCCAACCACGTACTCATGTCGTGGTCCTGTACAACCTCATTATAGAACTGTACAGTGACCACCTTGTTTTCCGTGTCGGACAGGGGCTCTACATCGAAATTACTGAGGGGGGCCTTACCCTTCCCCTCTCTATAGAGGTTCCAGAACCTCTCCAGGATATTTGCAGTCCGAAAACTTATCTCAAAGATATCTGCATTACCCGGAACCTTCACCAGGCAGTTCAGGTCGCCAGGCACAAAGCCCATAGCTCGCTGGAGCACTGCCCGGCTAAATTCTAGGCAGGTCAAACCTGTCACTCTCCTGTTGCTGTTTGGGGCCACGGCATTGCTTGCCCCCCCAGTAGCTGCTGGCTCAGCGGCGCCCCTTACGGCTGCGCCCTTCGCCCCTTGTGCCACCTGGGGGGGGCCACTAGCACCGCTGCCCCCTTCTCCGCTGTTCTGGAAGGTCATCCGGACGGCGTTGTGGCATCGGACTCCTGGCTGCACTCCCGAAGCCATCCTCCCTCTCCCTCAGGCCGGACCTAAGCAGGTAAAGGGAAGAAGCACAGGTACAGCGCTAAGCGGTTGCTGGTCCGTCCCAGGGGGACCAAACGTTGCCGCACCAAGGGAGCTGGTCGGAGATCAGCTCCGCAAGGCGCAGTGGGACCTCCCTTCCGGCAGATGGCGCCAGGCGTTGATCCAAGTAGCTGGTCTCACTGGATCCGGGCACCGCCACCGTCGTTGGGGGGAGGTCCTCGGGTCCCCCTGTCTGCCTGCTCCTTGGCCTCGTCCTCCGGGTCCACCTGATGGTCCTGCTGCGGTCTGGAGAGCAAGAGAGGAGAGCCAGGAAGCGAGGGCGAAGACTCGGCAAAGCTGGGATGGCCCGGAGAGCGAGCCGCTACGGGCCTTCTCTCCGGGCAGCGCTGAACTCCCCTCTGGACTCTGGCGTTGGGCGTTCCGCAGCAGTGGTGTAGGTCCCCAGATGGCAGGAGTCTTCTGGCAGGGGGGCTCCTGAGAGCAGGTCTTTCATCTGTGAGTGGGGGGTTCGGCAGGTCGTGGTCAAGCCACTGGTACCTGCTTCCCCCCAAAAGCTGTCGGGTCCGGCCTGGTCCACTGGTCAAACACAGCGGACCAGGCGCTTTTCCACCAGACCTTCAGAGGAGAGGGAGACAGAGAGAGAAAAGGAGAAAAGAAAAGAGAGACACCTGCTCAAATCACACCCCGCACATCCCTCGTCTCACACCTGGTAAGCGTGAGACGAAAGATTTGTGCCTGATGAAGAGAAACCCGGGCCCCCTCTAGAGCCGTTTGTCCATTTTGGGCTACTGTAGAAACATGGCGGTGCAACATGGCGGCCTCTGTGGAAGAGGACCCGCTCCCCAGTGTTGGGGAGTAGTGAACTACATGTAATTAAACTAGTAGTTTAACTACATTTTGCAGTAGCTTGCTGGTAGTTCAACTACATTCATATTTGCATAGTGATTCAAGTAGTTAAATTACTTTCTTGCCATTTTTTGTGTAGTTAACTACTGAAACTACAAACATTTTTGAGTCATATAAGGAAAGAAATTATTTTTAAATTTTATTTTACCTTTGCTTCTCTACTGTAATTGAACTGCCTATGGCCAGCCCCGCCCCCTTTTTTTTCATCCTGACCGCTGTGAAAGCATGCCCAGACAATGCATTCATTAGGCAGCCACCACCACATACTTGACCTTTGTGTAGTGCATGTACAAAAGGGTTCACCATGGCCATACTTGAGCAAATACATGACACTGACTAGCTCCACCGACAAAACGTAAGTTTTTACTTGTGAGCTATGCAAGCCAAGAGTATATACACTCTCTACTGCAAAGATGTTAAAAACAAATCTAAGAACACATATAAAGGTGAATGTATTAACATTGACTTTGCTAGCCAATTTAGCAGTTTAGATAAGTTAGCCACATTGTAATGTTACATACAGGCAAGTGATTTAATTCAGTAAACGTTAACGTTAGTCTAATTAAATGAAGTCTGTAGCATTAATTAGTCTGACAACAATTATGTTCTATCGAAAACGAACATGTCGCTAACCAGCTAACATCAGGTTTGCTGACATAAAGCAAACATTAGCTAACATTAGCTGACCTAGTCATACTGTTCTCATGATTTATTTTGCCGCCCATACAATATGGCGCAATGCACTTAATCACCTACTATTTGATTACAATCACCTGTGTTTGCTGACTAAGGTGTCTGCAATCAATCCAATACTATGAATAGCTTAGCCAGAATCATTCAAATGAAGGTCTGGCTAGGCTGAGGTTGGCTTGCTGTTCTTTTGCCATTTTATTTAAAGTTGATCTGGTGATATAGAGGGTAATTCTATGGACCACTGTAAATGTCATGCTATTTTATATTAGAAGTTACCTGGCTAATGGAGTAATCCTGCTTGGTGCAATACCCCCACCTGGACTCTAGTTTCTGCAAGGCAGGTGTCTGACTGATGGACATTATATACAAAACCAAAGCTGACATGCCTTGCACTTTCCCATGAATAGTGGGGTAATTTTTTTTTTTTTTTTTTTTTGGGGTTATGTATGACCTGTGAACAAGTGGGCACTTTTTGCAATAAACTCAATTGAGTGGCATTTTTTTGCTGGCATGTGACTTTTTTGTATTATACTTTGTTATAATGTCATATCACATGTACATTGTCAATTTGATCATTTTTTTACAAAGTAGTCTGAACTACTTTTTCTAAGTAGCTTTAGTTAACCAAGCTAGATTTCTACCTAGGGTAGCTTTGCTGTAATTCAACTTCTTCCAATGTGAAGTAATTGGTAGCTTGCAAAGCTATGCTTTCAAAGTAGCTTCCCCAACACTGCCGCTCCCTATGTAGATATAAAGGGCTCATTCTAAGGTAAAGAAAACACAACGATTCTTATTTTCATGGGATTATACACAAATTAAAGCATAGCCTACTTATGAATATTATTTTCAATGTCTGCCAAGTCCGTTCCGCTAGATGCCACTAAATTCTACACACTGCAGCTTTAAATTGTCTTCGATATAAACACTAAATATTGGCTAACTAAAACGTAATGCAGTATAGGTGTATCTCCATTGTAATACAACTTGCATAAATAATCTTCAACCGTTAGCAAAGTAACCACTCAGAACGCATCTCCTTCTTCCGAGTTCTTCACGAAATCGGAACGGTCATCAAAGATAGAGAGCGATTGATTTAAATCAACGCTCTCTATCCACTTCGCGCTCAGAAGAAGACGCATTGCCTCGTCATTGTGGGTAGCGAGACCAAACACTTTCGAAACGCATTTCTCAGTTGTAAACTATAGAAATGATCCCTGAAAGTATAGTCTTAATTTACTCATGTTACTCGTCAGGACCCTTTAAAGTATATACTGGTTTCACCTACGGTTGCTATCCATGCTTTGACACATTGTAATTCAATTGGCAACTCACTCCAAACCAGCTGTGTTAATACTGAGGGAGTTTATTTAGTGAAAATGCATGAGAGTTTGGCAGTTTTGTCTGTAAGCGTTTAAAAGGTGCAGGAATCGTAGGCTTACTAATCGTGTGCTTCTGAAGCGGATGTAGTCAAATGTAAACACAATTCCACCAAAAGTTTCATCAAAGGCATTTATATTTCCCCCGTGGCAAACGATTGACGCAGCGCCTTTAACGCCCCGCAGTGGTTAGGTATTTCCCAGTAAGAAGTACACTAGCAAAGTTTAATCCAAATATGAAAAAAATTCAAAATCATCAGCTTTCTTTTGCTGATAACTAGTAGCTTTCATCATTGTACTGCACGCAACGCATATTCTACAAATAAACATTTTTTTCAGCAGCTTTAGCTGGCCAACATTTTAAAGTCCCTTGCATAGTCAGGAAAACAACAAACTCATTCATATATCGCAGTTAATTTGTAGTTAACATTCAGCAATAGATGTCACGATGTGGGGAGTACACTTTGCTTTATATGCAAAGCTGTAGTACTTTTACACCTGAGGTGGCCAATCCTGTTCCTGGAGATCTACAATCCTGTAGGGTTTTAGTCCAACCCAACCCTAAGCGCACCCCATTCAACAGCTAAAGATCTCGTGGAGCTGCTAATTAGTTAGTTAGTTAGGATTCAGGTGTGTCCAGTTAGGCTTGAAATGAATATCTACCGTAGAACTTCAGCAACCGGGTTGGAGAGCCATGTCTTATCCGAAAATGGCCGTTGCGAACCAGGAATACACCCTGGACAGGTCGCCGGTCCATCTTTCATAATGAAGGTACAAATCTATGGAAAGATTAGTCTCAATATTATTATCAAAGCATACATACATAAGAAACAAGTCACAAATGTGTTTTACTATCCAGAAGCAAATACCTTTCCATTTGTGTCTTGTAAATTGTCATTTAAATGAATGTGGAGCTGCTAATTAGTTAGTTAGTTAGGATTCAGGTGTGTCCAGTTAGGCTTGAAATGAATATCTACCGTAGAACTTCAGCAACCGGGTTGGAGAGCCATGTCTTATCCGAAAATGGCCGTTGCGTATACAGGTTTTTGTTTGAGCCCAGAACCACACAATCTGATTTATGTAATCATAGTATCAATCAAGATATTGATAAGTCAAAAAGTATCTTGGTGCGTGGCTAAAGTTAAAACCTTCATCTATAAATTAACCAAGTCTTACTTGAAAGCATACTTCATTCGCCACGTATCCGTAATTAATTTTTCAGCATACATGATTCAACAAGACCAACAGTTCCATCAGATCATCGATCAAAACAAAAAAATGAACATTTAAAACTCAATTTTTTGACCACAGGCAGGTTAACCACTCAGAACGCATCCCCTACCTCCGTATTCTTTTCAGAATCGGAACGGTCATCAATAATAAAAAGCAATTGATCAAATCAACACTTTCTATTCGCTTCACGCTCAGAAGGGAATGCATTATCTCGTCATTGTGGGTAGCGAGACCAAACACTTTCGAAACGCATTTCTCAGTTATAAACTATAGAAATGATCCCTGAAAGTATAGTCTTAATGTTGCAATGGTACTCGCCGGGGTCCTTTCAAATATGCAACTGGTTTCATTTACGGTAGTCTTGACCGATGCATTTCTGTTTCATCAAACTGTGTTTATATAAATACACCGGTGGGACACACGATTTTGGCTCGTACACCACCAACCGAACACGTAATTTCTGTACACATAACAAAGACGCTGAATAGTAGTTAACACATAGGACTTCTAATGTGCTTTTACGTATCCCCGTTGTGAATGATGCCAGCAAATAAACCAAGCTACACGAAAAGAAATCAGCATCAAGGCCTAAAACAACCCATTTTGGGAATTTTAGTAAAATGGCCATATCAAACACATTCTTTCAAACTAAATTGTTTAGAATAAAATCGAAACGAAAACATTTCATTAAAAAATAGGGGAAAAGTGTTTGGTTCTTTGACTATTAAATATTCTGTGGGAAAATGCTCTGTCTACATTTTTTGAACTGGAAAACTAAATTCAATTAAAATAAAATAATGTGCTAATATGAACCGCAGTTCGTCTGTTTTCTTTTTCGGTACTAACCGTCAGCTGTTTTTGGTAAACTGGATTTTTTCCACACTAATCTTTATCAAACTAAATTCTCAGCTCACTGGCTTATCCTTCACGAACGACCGTTCTCATTTCACTAGTTAGCAAGCTGAACCGAACGTTCGGCCGTGTTTCAGTTCAGTGAATGGGACTATGCAGTCGGAGCTGCGGTCAAGCACTAAACGATTCGGAGCAGAGGCGTACTAGGGGGGTGACACCGAAATGACTGACAATACATTTTTTGTGCAGTGTTTTGTGTAGCGACGGGATGAACAGCTAATTTTTCCTTTACTGCCGGTTGATTTAATTAGCGGTATTAATGTGAGGAGAAGCGCTTTGTCGTTTGCATGTATAACACGCAATTCCTCGCGCCCACACCGCCAGCTGAGCACCCCCCCCCCCCGCCCCGACAATTTCTTCACACTGAACTAGTTACTCTCCAGGCACCGATTTTTTTCCTGAGTCCAACAAAAGATATAAGATTTATTTCACTCCAAATTGGTCCGCATGGTTTTACGTCACAGTACTCATAACTGCTTATACGAGCACACCCGCTCATGAACGAGCCTTGTTATTGACTCATCCATGCAGAAAAGGGTTGAATTGAGAGTTGCCTGCACAGAACCGATGTTTCAGACTACGTAGAGTATTAAACCATGACCTAGGATTACAAGAATTGTAATCTGAGCTTTAAGGGCAGTTTACTGAGGCTTTTTTAGCTTATTAAACATATGTGCAGACAAGTGAAAGATTAGCTTCTAGTATAAAGATTAGTTTTGAGTATTTCGATTTGACATGCTTCCCAGGGTTCAGTAAACAAAGGGAACTGCACACACGGTTAAAAGTAGGTAATTAAAATAAATACATTGCCAAAACTAACATTTGGACATCATTACATTACTATTATTTTGTTTTATTATGTACGAGTCATCAGTTTAAAACTATTTGTACAACCTACATATCTGGAACAGATTAATTATATTTCAAATAGTTTTTTAAAAACTATAATGACGATGTTGAAGATGGTGTTTTTCAGAGACGTATCTAATATATGGAAGGAAAATACTGCATGTGATCAGTTACCGTACGTATGATATAGCCTACACCTGCATTATCTTTGATAATCCATCCATTCATTATCTGTACCACATATTCCTGGTCAGGGTTGTGGGAGGTGCTAGAGCCTATCTCAGCATGCATTGGACGAGAACCAGGAATACACCCTGGACAGGTCGCCGGTCCATCTTTCATAATGAAGGTACAAATCTATGGAAAGATTAGTCTCAATATTATTGACAAAGCATACATACATAAGAAACAAGTCACAAATGTGTTTTACTATCCAGAAGCAAATACCTTTCCATTTGTGTCTTGTAAATTGTCATTTAAATGAATGTGCACTGATTTGTAGAATTACACACATATTTCTAAATGCATATTGTCCCTTTTGCACAAATATATCATATTTTGTATAAGAAAACCAAAAATATGTTTTCAATTTCCACCTGTATTTTTTTTGCAATAAGACATTTTCAAATGTAAAAATGGCTTGTGAAGTGTTGAATCTGTATTTGCAGATCAAGTGACACGCATGCACTCAGTAACTTTTGTGAGTTTCCTTTTTTATTGTTGAGACTTTTATCCTGTGCCCCCATCCACACACAGGCTGTCCTCTTCTTCTGTGCTGGAAGTTGGGCATTACCAGTCTTTCTGGAAATTGGGCCTCATTCTTTGCGTGCAAGGATGGAAGAACAAAAGCATCTTCTGCCGTGCATGAAGCAGAGAGGTCGATAGTCCCTTTATGTATAATGTGCATAATTTGGGATATGAAATGCTGTGTTAGTTAGCTAATGTTAGCTAGGTTAGTGGTTTCCCCATTCGCATTACCCTAACCCTAACCCTGGAAGACCACTATAAACAATCCAAATCCTGGGAGCAATCATAAAAACTACAGCCACTGGAGACAAGCCTAGGAAGTAACAATCAGATGGGCCAGAAGAAACCTCAGACACATTCATGACAGCACCATACAGGAAGTTACCCAAACAGTTACCAGACTAATAGAAACCAATCCTCCAAGAGAGACAGAAGACATCCAACAAGACACAAGAAACAATCCCGTGCCAGAAGAACAAACAGCAGGAACACCATCAAACTGTGAATTTGCACAACCCCAATCAACATCCGGATCTAGCTCTCCGATTCCTTACAAAGAAAGATCAAATTCTACAGAAGAAAGCGGAAGTACTCCCAATCCCGAATCGCCCCACACAACCACACATCTTCCACAGACACATCCTCAACACCCCCTACAACTGAGCCTTCCATACTGACACAAGCAGTCATACAGATTGAGAATACCACTAGCCAATCCTCAGAGGACAGTCCCCTTGTGGGACCCAGTAGAGACACAATAAGACCTGACTTTCCAACAACGGAGGAAACAATTGGTTTAACAAGACATGAAAATGCCGGGGACAAACATCGCAATTGGCACCTGAAACCGAAAAGACCAGCGGTGATCCTTGGGCATTCCAACCTCTGTAGAATGCCTAAGATAAGGGACCGCAGAGTGCATAAGGACAGTTATCCAAGAGCACAACTGACCCACGTCTACCATATTCTCAAATACAAAACTCCAGGAACAATGGACACAGAGAAAGTGGTTCTTTCTTTCAGTCTAAATAATAGATCACAAAGCAACCCAACATTACTGAACAAACAGCTAAGTCAAAATACTGGGGCAACAGCAACCACCTTTCCCAATTGCACCATATTCATGCTGGTCATAGGTTTTAGCCACCAACTACCCACAGGCATTAAAAAGAACATTAGGAAGCTCAATTAATTGAACAAGCAAACAGGGAAGAGCATCCCCAGACTATCAGACTCAAAATTCTGGACCACAGAAGATGGGATCCACTGGACACAAAAAGCAGGAGAAGCAATGAGCGAACATTAGTTAGAGTATTTATACTGAAAAGAACATTGAACCCAAGAACTACAAAAACACAAGACAAAATGGTGGTGAACCTCTCGTGCACTTCAAGTCTTTCCCCAATACAGGCTAGTATTCTACAAAAAGGCCTATCATTCATCCTCATGTGGCAAAAAGCAGGACTATGAGCAGAGGTCTCACAATGTGATTGTAGACTAAAATTGGCAGCATTTTTCAATTCAGCACAAAGAGAAAAAAGCATAAAAGTACCTTTTATGCCCCCTTCCAATTGGGAACCATCACCCCAAGAAATACCTGAAATAAAACCTTGATTGAAAGACAAAAAAGCAATTGGAAACCTGTCTATATCACTCCACGCAGAAGCGACAAACCGAACAGAACCAGAAAATGAAACAAATCTATAATAACTAAGACAAATATAGCAATAAAACCAGCAGACAAAGGCAGTGCCACAGTGATGATGGATCGAACAGAATATGTGAAGGAAGCACTCAGAATTATATCAAAGATTAGAACAACCTGTATACATGGATTCAATCCCATTAATACATCAAAAAAAAATAATGAATTGGGACACGAAAGGTTCTTAAATCCAAAACAGGCCCAATACCTAAACGGAGAAGATACCCCATGGCCTAGATGCTTTTACCTCTTACCGAAAATTCATAAATCTCCAGACAGTTGACCAACACCTCAAACACCGCCAGGAAGACCAATCACTTCCGACTGCAATAGTGAAAGCTATAGAGTGGTGGAATACCTGGACTACAGGCTGAACCCCTTATCTACCAAACATACCAGCAACATAAAAGACACCTATGACTTTGTAAACAAAATTAAAGAAATTACATTAGAACCCTCTAATCTACTATTCACAATTGATGTAAATAGTTTGTATACCAACACAGAAACAACTAAGGGACTACAAGCAATCAGAAAATGCTTCAACAAGTATCAGGACAAAAACAGGCCCAAAAATATTCTACCAGAACTATTACAATTAAGTCCTACCAAAAATGATTTTGAATTTAATGGAAAATTCTTTTTAAAAATCAAAGGCAAACATTTGCTCCAGCATATGCAAATGTATATATGGCGTATTGGGAAGAGACACTATTTCCCAAATGTGATCTATTAACCACACATTACTACAGATATCTGGGTGATATTTGGGGTACATGGACACACACAGAAACACAATTAAAACAATTTATATATATTAAGAACACTCATCACAAATCAATTAAGATAAAATACACCTTACAGAATAAGGAAATTGACTTCCTTGATACATCCAGCTACAAAGGCCAGTATTTTCACAAAACTAATAAATTAGATATAAAAGTTTTTTTCAAACCAACAGACACTCACGCACTACTACATAAACACAGTTTCCACCCAAAACCTACTTTTAGAGGAATCGCAAAATCACAACTAATCCATTTTCAAAGAATCTGCACACAGGATTCGGACTCCCAAGCGGCCATCAAAACCCTTTTCCAAGCACTGCGAAATAGAGGATATTCCAGAACATTTCTGAAATCCATCCAACAAGATTGGCTTAAAAACCAAAGGGAACAAGAAACCTCAGACACACAATCACAACACAAGACAATTATCCTCCTTATATCAGTATTCTCCAAATACACTTCTAGGGCAAATATAGCATTAAAAAACAATCTGGAACATATACTGGGCAAAACCGATATAATGGAAACTTTCAGCATACAAGAGAAACAGAAATCTAAAAGATCTATATACCGCACAGTAAACTGGACCCCCCGCCAAACAAAAACTATAACCATTCAAAAATATCATACAAAATTACAAGACAAAAGATTCCTACAATATAACACAAAATGTTCCCCTAAAAAGGAAAAACTGTTTACTTGATCATGAGTATGAACTGCAAGAAACAATATGTAGGAGAAACGGGAACCACAATTAAACCTGGCTCAATTCACGCATATACAATATCAAACATCAGAAAAAAATCTGTAGAAGAATTTACAAGACACGAAAAACTAAAAAGTAAAATTTTTATCAGAAGTCTAGCTCACAATCCAAATTGGACAAAAAGAGAAAGAAAATTTTAAGAAAGACAGTGGATCAAAATAATAAACTCCAGATTTCCAAATGGGCTCAATGAAAAGTAAACACGTAAAAAAAAAAAAAAAAAACAGTAAAGAAAATCAGTAGACTTGTTATAATTAAACAGAGGGTTAAAAATAATGTACATAGTTCAAAATATAAGTTGTTAATATAAGACACGCCGTACTTAATCATGAATTTGGAATCTATTTTAGTTTAATTAAAAATATGTTTGGGATGAGTGATGGCTAGGGGTAAAGGCAGTGGTTCTCAAACTAGGGGTCGCAAAAAAAATCTGGAATTCACCTTTAAGATGTGTAAAACACACAAAACATATTTTATTTTATTTATGAAATAAAATGATTAAATGTTGTTTTCTAGGCTGTGCATTTCTATAAAATACATTCATAGAATTCTAGCTAAAAAAAAAAAAAAGAAAAAATATGTTTGCTAGCTAGCCCACCAATCACAAATGACACTCATCACAAAACAAAATGATTTGACACAGGCTAGCCGCATGATCTGGAATGCAGCCTAATGGTTGTGAGCTTAGTCGAAATGGACAGATTTCCGAAAAACCCGTGGCCTGGTACGTCCTCAAATGAAAGATCTTGAAAGAGAAGCATCTAGTGCTAAAAAGTGTAAATACATAAAGTTTGATTAACGTTATATTGAATTTGGATTCCTGGAACACGGTGATGGAGGACTGAAAATTTTGTCAAACGAGGCGATGAAGCCATACAAACCGAAAAGACATCTCACTACCCTATGACAACCAAACTATGAGTTGAAAACACAGACTCTGTGTTCTAGCTTTATTAGTAGACGATTCAGGACAACTATTCAAGACAAAGTTTCAAAGCGTCACCATAGTCGTGCCCGTAGTCCATTTACCAAGCACCCCCTCCCTGCGGTCTCATCTGTAACTACACCCCCCAAGCCTGACACACTGGACAATAGTCTATCTGGGCATTCGTAAAAATATTCTTTCACCACTAAAAATTTGTATTCTGTCATAGCAACAAGATAAAGCCAACAATAACTGAAGGTATGCCAGTACAGCTGTGAAAAATTCTGCTCACTGAACACTGAAATAGAAAAGAGGAATTATAGTAGAACTATATTATGTCATTCCACTGTCAATATCTGGGACTAAATATAGAATAAATATACAACCTTACCATTGGTTGTACACAGAGATGGCCCTTTCGAGTCTGAGTGGTCATATATTGCCTTAGATAATATATACGCACATTTTTGATGCCTGGGTAGCTTACTAAATAGCTGTGCGAAATATCACTCGTTTATGGTGTTGTCGCCCTTTGTAGTACAATCTGGTTGACAGAATAAGCTTTCTAACAATGTATAATATGTCTAGTTTTACTTTTGGAATAGCATTTTACAGCTCAGCATAACCGTATGTTTTGTCTTATTATTGCAGCCTTACGTATTCACTTCATGGTAGCAGTAGGACACTGCACACGGCAAAAACTTTATCGCTGAGTTTCGTCATTTCTTGGAAAATAAGATTATTCTAGAGAACCTCTGAGCATATATACCGTTTTCTGGGCTAAGTCAGAAGAGAACGACAGCATTGATTCTGTCCGTCCATATGTAAGTAATCAAAATATTTCGGTTATATACATTATTTTTGAAGTTAAGTGTATTTACATAGGTTAGTGGTATTTTATAATGAGAATATTTCACACTGTAACATTAGTAGCTTATTAGGTTTTGTGCTTCAAGCACCGGATGTGACATGAAAGCTGGAACATCGCCAAAACGTGGTGGATGGTTGAATATTGTTTTCATGTCGTCCCATCCCCATACAAGAAAATATTACATACTGTAGAGGACAGAAAAACATACACAAGTTAATGATTACATATAGGTACTGTACCACATTATGTGACAATGTTTTTGAATGATTTTTTAAATCTGATATCAATGTTTCATCTTAAACTTCATGGGGCTCATTTATATGCTTTATTATGGACAAAAAGCATTTAATTCATTTTTGGAGAGATTCTGCATATGTTTCTGGACCCCCAGATATTTTAGACCACTGTGCCAATAGAAAGCTTGTAATTCTCACTTGAAAATGATACAAAAGTGAGTTTCTTGAGTCAAAACAGTTGATTGGTAGTGAAATACATGATTATGTTGTGATTTAAAGTAATGCATAATTTATACATTTTGGATAGATTTGGAGACACTGGGTACACTGCTGACTTTTTACTTCATAGACCTTTAGTAGTTCTGCGTATCCACCCTTTGATTTTATGCACTTCTTGTGGTAAAGAAGCTTTTGATCCAGGACATGTATAGTTTAACCTGTTGTATATATGGGATCTCTCAGTATTTCATTGCCAACTAAAAAAGAAAGTTTGCAATGAAAATTCATTTTTGCTTTTTTGCCTAGACAATAGTATTTCTGGCACATTATTATAATCAATCCTTTGTTGGTTGCAAAAGATTTCGCAACTTGCATCACCAAACCTGCGCACCTTTTATTTTTAAATGCAGGGTAAATGGTGCGCAAACATCTGTGAAAAGCACAACCGAGTTGGGTTCTTCGTTCAGCCACTGCAAGACTCCCATCACTAAAGACAATACATTATCAAAATGTAAGAAACTGGCATATGACTACAGGACTTTTTTAGTATTTGCACTGTAGGCATTGCAAATATTCATGTCACTAAATAAATTATAAGAAATTGCTTGCGTGCTACTCTGCTGGAGCTAAGCCTGTCAGACTGGTCTTTCGTTCGTTTCCTTCAATTCGTTCAGTTTGAAAGACTCAAATGAATGAAATGAACTGAATGATTCTACTGTAGGAAGCATACTGAATGACTCAATGACTCAAATGAACTGAAAGACTAAATTGGTACGAAAACTCAAAAAGTAGCCTACTGAACGACTCGCCAAGTGTACAGCATAGGCCTATTAATGCCTATCCGAGCAGAAGTGAGACAAACAGGAAATGTTATATGTTTGGCGAAAATAGTGTTCAGATTTGTGAAAAATAATGTCACGTGCATGATTTTAATGACAACCTTGATGACAACATGAACTTTTTAAACAGTGTTATGAGAACATATTCTTTTGATTTGGTAAAAAAATTAATTAGTATATGGGGCATTTCTTTAAGCAAAACCCAATGGATGCAGAATAGCAGGATATATTGTTTTGCTTGTCCTTAGAAACAGCTTTGTCCGTCCTTAGAAACAGCTTTGTCCTTAATTATATAACATGAACAGATTGTAGCAATTGAATGAGACTTATTTCTGATTGTTATTCAGCAATTAAATGACGCTGGACTTAACTTCCAGTCTTTATGTCAACAACAAATCAAGAGAAATATAAAATATGGATCAGAGTTGAAATATAGTAAAGGTAGCCTAGTGCAAGATCAAAAAACGAGAAACTACTGTCAAGAAGAGTGATAATAATATGAAAAGAGAATAATTTTAATAAACTACCCAGAGTCCTAGGCGGCACAGCAAGATTAAGACTGATATTACAGAATCAATGTCGTTACAGTTGCTAAAAATGTTCAAGTGTTATAGTCATAAACTGCTTAGCAGTAGCTTCTGTTTAGATAGTCATTGAACTAAGGGTGAATTCACAGCATGCGAGAATTGCTGTGTGTGGGAAAGATGTTGTCGCGCTGATTGGAGCTTGTAACTTCGCTGATTAAAAGACTTGCGCTTTAATAAAGAGGCATATAGACCTAGTATTATCTCGGCGGGAGAAAATAAATATCGTTTCTCCCATCTGTTATGCTGAATTGTTGTGAGCACCTACATTATCCAGGAGCTGTATTCAAGTTAGAGTCGGAGAGGGAGGACAAGAACGTGAATACTACATTCGACAAGTCAGTGTTTTATTAATGGTTAAGTATGCGAAAATGACTTGAACGACTTGAAAACTTGATTCATTTTGATATACGGACTTGAATCTACTGATTCATTTTAATGAATCAAACTTCCCAACAGTACTACCACATGGATGTGAACTGTGACAAACAAGCATTGACCCAGTTAAATTTAAAAGCTCCTACTAGTGATTCAAAGTCTATTACTGCAAACCACCATTCTCATAATCTTTCGCTAGTTGTTATTTTTGAATATAATGGGTCTTATTCTTCCATTAAAAATAATGGTATTTGCAGTTCTAATAGTTTTAGATTATATAAATACAGAATGACATATACAGAATGATATATCATCCTAGACATACCTTACACTTTGGACAAAAGAATTCTACCAAAAATAGACAAGCCTCTTAAGAGCCAAAAACTAAAACACTTCGTTGTAACATCAAGTTTTGTTACTAGATTCAAGTTCTCCCTCCTAACTCGATCTTTGCTCACGATTACCATAGGAAAGTTTGACAGGTATGTGGACTAGAAATTGCTACCTTGTTCCTAGGCACTTCATTTCCACCATGTCACATAAATGAGCGCATTCACCTCACCCATGCAATCAGTATCGAGGAGTCAATGAAAACATCACAGAGTATGTGCAGGAGCAGAAAGGGAAGACATGGGTAGGAAAAACAGGTGCATTCTTTTTACTACCCCAGGTCTTCAGTAAGTTCACTGGAAACGTTTACTGGTTGGAAAGGCAACAGCAAAATGAACAAAAAAAGAAAAGACAAATCATTTTAGTATTTATCATCAGATTCTGCCTATTTGCCAGCTAGCAATCAAAATGTTAACACTAACTAGGTAGCTACAGTTAACGATCGTCTAGATTTCAGTTTGTCTGTATGGCAGTGACACTATGTGTCACCATAGAGTAGATCATTAAAAAAAGAAATTAAACCTTACTTTGTTAAACCTTAGTTGTTTAACTTAGGAACAACCTTCACAATGAATGCAAGAAGCTTGCTTAGGCTTACAGAAAATAAACATGCAATTTCTTGTAGATTGAAGTTAAACTGGAGGAGGTACTCCAGCTCTTCCTGTTCGATGGAAAAAAATTGTTGCACCTTCCGTCCAGTGTTCCCTGGGAGCCGTGAGCCAAGTAAGCTGTGGGCCCTCTCCAACTTCTGAAAGATCTGCTCAACGCTATCCACAACAACATGGTCTGCACATCTTGCAAGAATAGTCAAAACATTCTCAAGCTCATAATATACATGGTCAACATGTTCCTCTGTATGGGGTCTAGTGAGTTGTTGGCTCAATTTGCTCAAAACGTAAGCCATTTTGTCTGAGATATCCTGAGGCATCCTGGAATCTACCTTATGGCTGAAAGCACAAGATGTAATCAATAATTGTGGCCTGACAAATAACCATGTCGTTCTTTGAAAATATCTCGTTAGATCATAGGATATGGTAAATAAATGCACTGATATTATGTAAAATGGTCAAAAAATACCATGAAATACCATGGTCAAAATGTTGATCAGACGATGGTCTTGGACAGTGCATAAAATCCTAACATTAGAGCATTTCCAGAGCAGCCGGTTAGTATAAATCACAATTCCCACATTTCAACAGTAGACCGTAGGTTTCAATGCCTGATGTTGTAAATACGGCAAACAATATATGTTTCCAAGCAAAAATAAATAAAAATTTCACCCTTGGCCACAGCCTGGCTTCAGAGTATGACGCACCGTTGTGGACAAAAGTCGGTAGAAAAAACGTGAGAGGAAAAAAAAAACATTTTAGCGCGAGAGTGATCCAGTAAGCCTGAGAGCAATTGAAACCCCTCAAGAGAGGTTCAGTGGGTATCGGGCGCAAATGAAAGTGTGAAAGTGGCTTGAGACAGAGCCAATGAACAATGCACACAGTCCAGGGGATAGCTTGGGCAAATGAAACGTAGCAGCCAGTTGAGCAGCTTCACATCAGTTAGCTAGATAAAAACTTAGTTAGCTAGCTAGCCAAGACTACATCGTACTGCTTGCTGGTTGGCTGGCTAGTTTGTGTCTGTCGATTTACCTGGTGAATTACTGTCAAGCTAACATTGATGATCATGTTGACAATTCTAATATTATAGTGATATTTTGGCTTATCTCCTAGGCAACTCAACTGTTTTTTGCATTTCATGTAGCCCCACTACCACTTCTTGGTTGTTTACAATGTCAGCAACGTTACCACACTCCTATACCATTAGTGGAACAATTTGCAATGAAAGAGCAATTATTCATTAGAGTAATGAAAACACTGTTCTTGCATTTAAGAGTATATTTTAATTAAACCGAACGGTCTTTTTCGTCATGGGAAAATAAATACAGTCATAGCACTGGAAACAGCGATTGATTTTGCAATTGAAACCCTGTGAGAGATGTCCAATGGACAGTGTGGGCACATGAAACTTAACAGCCAGTTAGGTAGCTTCACATCAGTTGGCCAAATAAAAACTTCCTGAGTATCCTGAGTTAGCCCGTTAGCCAAGGCTACATCGTGCTACTAGTTGGCTGGCTAGCTAGTTTGTGTCTGTTGATTTGCCAGGCGAATTACTATTGAGCTCATAAAAACGATCATGATCATGTTGCTAATTATAATATCAAAGTAATATTTTTGCTCATTTCCAATGATCGATAAGGCAATGTTTACAATGTCAGTAACAACATTACCATGTTCCCATACCATTAGTGGAGGGACAGATTAGGCAAGGAAATATCTAGTTTGCCTCTGGGACAATGAAAAGACTGGATTTCTTGCATTTAAAAGTATATTTTAAATAAAACAAAAATTCTTTCTTGACATGGGACCTATGTGCTGTATGATAAATACCATATTATCAAGTTGTGAGTCGATGGGTTTCATTCCTTCATGAAGATATACTATAGGTCGGGAAACAATGGAGCTTGAAGGGGTATTTCACTTTGGTAACATCTTAAGCTCCAGTTTCCTTACCTAGACTGAATGAATAATGTTGAGTCATTTTATTTTCGCCCTGTCTTCCAAAGGAACCAAATCTCATTTTAATTCACTTCCATTCACTTCATGAAACAACCTAGAAATACAGCCTACCTCTGGTACATAATGTGACATAATCGACACAGAACTTGATAATAATAATGCAACATAATTGACACGGAACTTGATATGATATTTATCATTTTCGATGGTAAGGAAACTATAAAATCTATTTGCATACCCCCTCATGCTCTCCTGTCCTCCACTTGCCTCCTACCCCCTTTCCTACTCATACTTCTGGATAACAGACAAACGGTAGTGGGGGAGTGGAGGAAAGGAGGTGAGGAGTGAAATGTAATGGAACGCACACATTTTAGAGAGGGAGACCATTTTATTGTCACCTAAAACCAAAGGAACACCTGCTATTCAAATAGAGTTTTATATGCTGTGTAGGGGCACCATTGTAGAGGGACTACTTCCCCCACGGTTGTCTCCGCCCCTTTTCACTGCAGCAGCAGACAGGTGCCTACAGCTGAAGGCAGTCACCTCATTAAGCCCTAATAAAAGGAGGACTCACACCTGAGCTGTGTGTGGGAGCTGGGAGAGAATATGACGGAGTGAGGTTGGCAGGTGGCAGTAAAAGGTTTCACAAATGACATATTTTTACTTAATTATTTTTTCAAAGGGCTAACTGAGTTATGTTTGACCCTGGCCTGTTACGAGACGTGTCTTTTGTTGTACGTGTTTATCCCGGCAAGTAGCTTAGCTGCCAGGGTGGGTAGTTAGGGTCCAGTGTGAGATAGGGAAAACTCCACTGTGAGATAGGGAAAACTCCACTGTGAGATAGGGAAAACTCCAAGTGGAATTAGGAATTTTGTCATTGTTTTGTGTTTGTGTTTTTCATTTTATATTTGGTTTCCGGAAGTGAAAGGGTTTACTTGTCACTGATTAAACACCATTGTTAACAGTGAAGATGGTGACAGGCTATAAAACGGTATGTACAATATTTACAGACACACATACAACAGAGGATTTGTATCCTGTGTGTTGCCAAAGAAATTAACAAGCTATAACCAAATGTAGAAGACTACCTACCTAGGGACATCCAAATCAATAGCCTACTTAACTACTCTGGCTAACAAACTTAAATACAGATGGTAGCAACCACTCCTAGACAAGTGTCTATACAGTAAAACCTGTTAATCCTATGTGCAAGTATGTAAAGGTCTCTCTTACCTGTCCCAATGCCTCAGCGTGGTGGACAAATGGAACGGTAACAAACAGGGTAAAACAAGGGAAACGGGTACACTACTCGCGATACAACCAGGGATTAACACGCAGTACAAATACACACAACCAATGATTCACGATACAGATAAATAACTGAGTGTAATGCAAAATACAGGATGGCCAGCAGGTAATTTAAATCAGGTGTGGTCTTTGGATTTGTGGGAAGGTAGGCAGGGACCAGCAGGATGAATATGAAGGGCGGTGGGAACGGCAAATGGCAGCGGGTTCTGAAAAGGGGGAAAAGAGGGGAAAAAAGGACATTCTCGAATGTGATGAAAATATACAAAATTTACTTTCAATACCGGCAGTGACAAAATCAGTATTAAACAGATGCATACAGCGGCTTTAAATGTCAATTCCCACAATGCACTTGAGTAGGCTAGGTCTACATCTCCATCATGCATTTGATTGATGAGAGTACCATCCTTACCCTTTGATGATATGATTGTCTTTAACCATTGCCATTAACATGTTGTCCAACTTGGGTAGTTCAAAATCAAATTCTGGGATTTCTTCTACAAATCCTAACTCATCCTCAGGTCTAGTAGACAAAATGTGACGTGTGGTATTTACATATGGAAAGTGGTAGGGCCCAATGGAATAGGCTGTAGGGGGAGTCATGCAAAATGAAATATTATTGATCTGGCATTGTGTAAGACTACCATTGATGGAAAGGTAAAAATGTGTATGTGTTGTAGTTATGCAAACATCATTATCTTTGATGATTACTCTGGTGAAGTTATTATGTACGTGTCAGATTTACATCGCACACTTTACTGTTGGTTTCTGCCATTCCACAATCACAGAAATATCCATAAGGGGTTTTCTCACAGCACTGTGTCTACAGCCCTCCATTCACCTGTTTTTAGTTGGGTTATGAAGTTTGGAATGTCTTTTCTCTCCTTTAGCACATTTCCTTATAAACTGCCAATACTCTCAAGCTTTACAATTCTGTCCATTACCTGCTCAGGTTGGAAGACAGGGATAGAAACAGTTACTAGCATGGCATACATTTATCTCATGAAATATCCAAACTGTGGGAGAGTTTCCAGCAGAACATGCCCATGTTTTGTACTGTAAATTGTTAAACACAGTCTCATTCCATCATTTTATGATTGGTATGGAAGGAATCGTTTTGCTTTGTTTTGGTGGTTTTCCTCCCTTTGGAGAGAAGGGCAAATTGATACCCCCCATGAGAGGACCATAACAGAATGGGCTGTAAAATCCAGCCGGGGTAGGATGGGAGGTGATCCTCGCCATTTGGATTAGATTACTATATGGAATCGGCAGTTTGCATTTGTCAAGGTTAGTCATGAAGTCTTTGAAATTGTCAGAGGATGTGCTGAAACATTTGTTTAGTCCAAACCATTTCATAACAACCTCCTCTGTGAAGAGAGTTATTGGCACTCTGCCAGCCTGGATATCCTGGAGTATGTGTGAAATCTCTTGATATTTAACTGAGGAAAACTTGGCACAGTATAATTCTTTGTGAATGGTTTTAAATGCTTTCCTGGCCCTGTCAGCAAGGATTTACAGTGCAGATGCAATGGTATGTATATTTCCTACTGTGTCCTGTTCCTCCTTTAGGCCCTCTTGTAAGAAAGTGTCAGTCTGTAGGACCTGAGCGGCAATAAACTCCTTCAGTTTTGGTTCATTCCTTTGCATTTGTAGGATATCCATCCAATTTGAAACACCTAATCCGGTTCCCGTTGCTCCTAGAACACCATCCAGGAACCCGAGCAGCTTTCGTCTGGTAGGTGTGGGGGTTGGGCTGTCGTTCTGGAAGTTGGCAGCCACCATGTCATGGTATTTCAGGAATGCTGTTGTCATGAGGTCCTTGTACATCTGGGTCACGCTCTCCCCCTTGCAATGCTCGTCCAGATCTGGAGACTATGCTGTCAAGTTCACCAGGACTGGAATATGGACCCACTGGACATTGTTGATCAGGGCGCCCTGGTGTGGTCTTGCAATTATCCCAGACAGAGGTGCTGGGCGCTGCTCTGGGCACTCTTGTGTCATCGCCATCAATAGTAGCATTATTGTCAAGAGGACCTCCCACATATTTATGCTGGATTTCTGAAATAAAGAGAAGCAAAACAAAAATAGTTTTAACCCATAAATAGTTATACATGGCATTACATTTTATTGTATTTCTTCAGTTGGTCTACATGATACCACTTCAGTGTGGTCCTACCCCCTTTTGTCTAGCAGCAGATCTTATAAATTGATTATAAATTGGCCCCTCCCTCCCTGAGCTTCAGCGGCCCGCCCCACCAACACAAACTCCCGATTGAATTTTGCCCAAGTCTGGGGAAACCTGGACGGCCTGGGAAAGCGTCTGAAAGACAGAGGCCGTCCTTTAACGAACCGATATCTGATGTGGTGTCAGGAGGATGGATGACGATGTGACAGGGCTGGCACTGCACTCTCAAGAGCCCAAGATCATATTCCACGGATCAGATGAGGGGGATGCCCGGGGGGAAGAGATTCTGGTGGAGCTGCAGGAGACGGTCTTTGTGTCAGAGGTGGATGGGGAGGAAGTAGCAGTGCATGGCTTCAACCCAGAGGAGCTGGTGATCCAGGACGCCATCGAGGACGTGGTCGCCGAATACGTGCAGTGCACTGATGAGGAGGAGGTCGCCATAGAGACCTGTGTGATGTCACTGGAAGGAGCAGAGGAAGGGCTGCAGGTAGACGTGGTCCCTGAGGAGGTGCTTGTGGCAGACTGTCCTGCCCACGGCGAGCTTGACCATGAGCAAGACCAAGAAACCTGCGAGGACTACCTGATGATCTCTTTTGATGAGTCAGAAACTGAGTCTCCAGTTTTACATAGCGAGATGCTTAAAACTGAGACCTTACCGAGTGAGCTAGAGGAGGCGAAAGAAAGGCAATCGCTTAATTCACAGTCAGAATTGCCCTCTCTTGTACTGCCTGTCACTCGTGAAAATCTTGTTTCAGCTCAGCAGTGTGATCAGTCACTGCGTCAGTGTTTTGACGCGGCTGTCACACCCGAAGCGGCCAAAAAGATGACCGTAGCTTATTTTGTGGACAATGGAATGTTGATCCGGAAGTGGTCTTCTCCTGTTGCTGCTGGTATGGAGTGGGGCGTGACCTATCAGATTGTAGTGCCCGTTGCTTACCGACCGCAAGTGTTATCCTTGGCACATGAAAACCCATGGTCTGGTCATATGGGAGTTACAAAGACGTATAACCGTGTGCTAAAGCATTTTTTTTGGCCTGGACTTAAAAATGCTGTAGCGAAACACTGTAGATCATGTCATGTTTGTCAGATCACTGGAAAACCTAATCAGGTTATTCCTCCGGCCCCTCTCTGTCCAATTCCTGTAATGGGTGAGCCCTTCCAGCACGTAATTGTGGATTGTGTGGGACCCCTCCCCAAGGCAAAATCTGGTCAACAGTTCCTCCTTACCATTATGTGTATAGCGACCAGATTTCCTGAGGCTATTCCTCTGCGTACAATTACCGCTAAAACGGTGATTAAAGCACTGAGCACTGAATTTTTCTCTATATTTGGTTTTCCAAAAATTATTCAGACAGATCAAGGCACTAATTTTCTTTCCAAGCACTTTAAACAGTTCTTACATTCTCTGTCCATTACGCATCGAGTTTCTAGTGCGTATCATCCCGAGTCGCAGGGTGCACTGGAACGGTGGCACCAAACACTCAAGTCTGCTCTCCGCAAATACTGTCTGGAGACGGGAACAGGTTGGGATGAGGCTGTGCCCTTTGCATTGTTTGCTTTGAGAGAAGCGGTACAAGAATCGTTAGGGTTCAGTCCAGCTGAACTGGTGTTTGGACATGCGGTACGAGGTCCTTTAAAGGTTTTAAAAGAACAGTTTATGTCTGATGACTCGTCCTCCCAGTCTAATGTGTTGGATTGTGTCAGTCAGTTTAAAGAGCGGTTACACGATGCCTGCTTGCTTGCCAAAGAGGCGCTTTATTCCTCACAAGGGACTATGAAGCGTCGGTATGACGAGAAGGCTGTAGTGCGCTCTTTCAAGCCGGGAGATCAGGTCCTGGTGTTGCTGCCTGTTCTTGGATCTGCTCTGTCTGCTCGCTTTTCTGGTCCATACACTGTGGAAGAGAAACTTAGTGAAACGGATTATGTAATCCGAACACCCGACCGCAAGCGCCAGTCTCGTGTTTGCCACATTAATATGCTCAAAACATATCATGTTAGAGAGACACCCCCGTCGGAGGACGGGAAGGAGGTATTACCTGTTTCTATTGTTAGTCCTGCCCTTATAACCTCCCGTCTATGTTGTGCAGAAGATGAAGATGGTCTTGTGCTTCGGAACGCACCTCAACAGTGCGCTAGACTAACAAACTCTGAGTCCTTGTTAAACTTGTCTTCCCATCTGGCTCATTTATTAGATAATCAGTGCGATGATATAGTTCAGTTAATCGGTGACTATCCGGCACTTTTTGGTGACATCCCCTCTCAGACAACTGTCTTGCAGCATGACATTGATGTGAATGGCTCGGTTCCCATTAGACAACATCCATACCGTATCAATGCTGTAAAACGGGATGCTATGAAACAGGAAGTGCAGTATCTCTTAGACAATGAATTGGCTAAGCCCAGCTCCAGTCCCTGGAGTTCACCCCGTCTTCTTGTCCCAAAGTCCGACGGTACAGCACGTTTCTGTACAGACTTTCGCAAGGTAAATGCGATTACAGTGCCAGACTCCTACCCTCTGCCGAGGATGGAGGACTGCATCGACAACATTGGTTCCGCAAAATTCGTGACTAAACTCGACCTACTTAAGGGGTATTGGCAGGTTCCTTTGACACCCCGTGCCTCTGAAATTTCTGCCTTCGTCACCCCAGATGACTTTCTGCAATATAATGTTTTGGCATTTGGACTTCGCAACGCCCCCGCCACCTTTCAGCGGTTGGTGAATACAGTCCTAGCTGGTGTACCTGATTGCTATGCTTATTTGGATGATTTGGTTGTAAAGTCTGTGGACAGTTGGTCCGATCACATTCAAGTATTGCGAATAGTGTTCGACAGGTTGGGCAAAGCAACGCTCACTCTGAACCTGGCCAAGTGCGAATTTGGTAAAGCGACCGTAACCTACCTGGGGAAACAGGTGGGTCGAGGTCAGGTCCGTCCAGTTGAAGCGAAGGTTGCTGCCATCGCTGAGTTTCCTGCGCCCACCACAAGGCGTGAACTGCGCCGGTTTCTCGGAATGGCAGGTTATTATAGAAGTTTTTGTAGAAACTTCTCTGTGGTTGTCGCCCCTTTGACTAGTGCCCTCAGTGTGATTAGACATTTTGAATGGACCCCAGATTGTCAGCACGCCTTTGAAAGTGTTAAGGCGTTGTTATGTAGTGCCCCTGTGCTCGCTGCCCCAGACTTCGCACTACCGTTTCAGTTAGAGGTTGATGCGAGTGCCCTGGGAGCTGGTGCCGTGCTTCTGCAGGAAGATGCGGAAGGAGTTGATCACCCTGTCTGTTTTTTTTCCCGGAAGTTTAATAAGCACCAGATACGATATTCCACCATTGAGAAGGAGGCGCTTGCGCTGCTATTATCATTGCAGTTCTTCGAAGTCTATCTTGGCTCTAGTTCTGTGCCCATTGACGTCTACACGGATCACAGCCCATTGGTTTTTTTGTATAGGATGTACAACCAGAACCAGCGCCTCATGCGTTGGTCTCTGATTGTACAGAATTACAACATTGTGATTAAACATAAGAAGGGGAAGGACAATGTGGTAGCGGATGCGCTATCTGGTGTTTAGTGGGTGCATGATACTAGATTTGGGATTTGTATACTGTTGTATTGTATTCCCCTGTCATCGTGTATTGAACAAACTTTAGTTCGTTCTTGTGTGGGGGAGTGTTACGTTCGCGTGTGGGATGCGGGCGTGCGTTTTTCTCCCCTCTTTCGTTCTGCTCTCTCTCGGTTGCTGTCATTTCCGCAGGAGTCCGTGTGCCGCCCTTCGTTATTCCCATTGGTCATCCCCGCTGTCCATCATCAGAGTTCTCCCGCTCATCCCCCCCATCCGCCAATCAACTCCCTCCTGCAATCATGTCTCCCCCAATCATGCCTCAGCTCCCAATTTAAAATGTCCCCATTTCGTTCCTGCAGGAGCCTTCCGTTTCCTCATTTGTGCTGTGTGTTTGGGCAAATGCTAGGTTGTGTGTGTTATTTGAGAGAGTTGTGTTGTCTAAAATTTTGTCCTCCCTGTTTCGCTTCAGAGACCAGTGTTAGGTAAGTTCCGGGGGCCCCTATACACGTGTTGACACGTAGGGTAAGGGCTCTGTCTAAATACATTAGTTTAGTGGTGGTGTTGCCCCCTGTATTTATGACTGCGGGTCACAGTTAGGTTAGTTAGACAAGTTTTGTTTTCTGCATTGTTAATAGGTTAGTTATATTACAAAATCGTAGTTAGGGTATTTGTTTGTTATTTTCGGCACCACTCCCTTTTTTTTGTACTGGTCTCGGTCGTGTGTCTTGACGTGTTTTATGTTTGGAAATGTCTGTAAATACTTGTAAATAGCCCCCCCCCCCCCCCACACAGTAAAATCCCTTTCACCGTAGTCCGCCTTGTGTGTCTCTCATTATTCTCACAAGAAAGCTTATATATATTTAGTTACATCTCCTGGTGCCAAATATCAAACATCATTTAAAATATTGCACCCTTAACCCCTAGAAGGGTCGTAACACCCACATTCATCCATCAGAATTAGAATTAGAATTTCTTTATTGTCATTGTATTGGTGCGTACAACGAAATTCAGGCGCACTGCCTGAGCGGAGCTCAAATATACAAGATAAAACAAGGTAATAAAAATATAAAAGAAAAAAAGGAATAATAAAAACTCTACATACAGCTCACATGCACACTCACGTGCACTCACGTGCACACACTCTGACACACATGCACACAAATTCACACACGCATACCCATTATGCCTACGTATGCACCAAATAAGCACAGAGTACCTGAATGCACAGAATAAATACCACTGTTGCACAGAATAAATATAAGTATTGCACAAATAAATATGAATATGAATAAATATCAGTATTGCACAGGGATATTGTACAGTATAAATATTGACTATGGGGGCGTACTTTCAGTGCAGAGTTCAGTGTAGTGATGGTTTTGGGGTAGAAACTGTTTGTTAATCTTGTGGTGCGCGCTTTGATGAACCTGTAGCGCTTTCCTGAGGGCAGAAGGACAAACAAGTGATGGGCGGGGTGATATGGGTCCTTTAGGATGCAGGATGCCTTCCGCAGGCAACGGGAGCTATAGATGTCTTCCAGGGCAGGCTGATGTGTGTTGGTGATCTTCTGGGCTGTGTTGATGACTCACTGCAGAGCCTTCTTGTCAGCCGCAGAACTGTTGCCATACCACACTAGAACCCCATGTGTCAGGACACTCTCAATGGAGCAGCGGTAGAAGGACACTAGCAGCTGTTGTGGCAGGTTGACTTTCCTGAGTGTTCTTAGGAAGTAAAGCCGCTGTTGTGCCTTCTTAACCAGAGAGTTTATGTTGGTTGTCCACATGAGATCTTCTGAAATGTGGGTGCCCAGGAACCTGAAACTGGAGACTCTATCCACTCTTCCTCCATTTGTGTGCAGTGGGGGATGGTCACCCTGCTTCTTCCTAAAGTCAATGCCTGAGGGACATCCAGAGCTGGATGGATAACCACCATCTTAAGCTGAACCCAGGTAAGACAGAGATGATCTTCATCCCTGCTCCATCCTCTAACCTTCTTGACTTTTCCATTTCCCTAGTGGACACCATGGTGTCATCATCACCCACCGCAAAAAACCTTGGAGTGGTGATGGACAACAGACTGTCCCTCTCCCAGAACATCACGGCGGTGAGTCGAACGTGCAGGTTCTTCCTGTACAACATCCGGAGAATCCGCCCCTTCCTCACCACCTATGCAACCCAGCTCCTGGTTCAAGCGATGGTCCTGTCCCGCCTGGACTACTGCAACTCACTGCTGGCTGGTCTGCCAGCATCCGCTATCAGACCCCTGCAGCTCATCCAGAATGCTGCAGCGCGTCTGGTCTACAACTTCCCCAGACATTCCCATGTTACCCCCCTGCTCACTGACCTCCACTGGCTGCCTGTTATGGCTCGCATCAAATTTAAGACCTGGGTGCTTGCATACCAGGCAGCTAAGGGGTCAGCACCAGGGTACATCCAGAGGATCATCAGACCCTACACACCAGCCAGACCTCTCCGTTCTGCCACCTCTGGACGCTTGGCACCTCCCCCTCTTCGCGTCTGTACTTCCCGCTCCCGTCTGCTGTCTGTCCTGGCCCCTCGCTGGTGGAATGACCTCCCCGTGGTGGTCAGAACAGCAGAGAATCTGACTACCTTCAAACGCAGACTAAAGACTCATCTCTTCAGGCTGCACCTCTCCCCACCCCTCCCTAGCCTATAGTTTAGCTCAATGTACCTAGTTAGGCTAATACGATTACGTTAGTTTTTATTTGGCAGGATTGTTTTTGTCTGATTAGGAAAATGTGATTCCAGTGCTAGTTTGTACTTGGTAGGATTGTTGTTTGCTGAACAGGTTACTCTACAGGATTGGAGTCCTGATCTATGTGGTCACTTCTGGCACTACGATCTTTACTTCACTCTAGTGTGTTTCTTTTGCACCTCTGCACCTTGAACTAATGCACTTGTTGTACGTCGCTCTGGATAAGAGCGTCTGCTAAATGCCTGTAATGTAATGTAATGTCAATGATAAGCTCTTTTGTTTTTTTTGGTGTTGAGTGCCAAGTTGTTTTCTGAGCACCAGTCTGTTAGCCTCTGTACCTACTCTCTGTAAGCTGACTTATCACCACTGTCATATCGTATGCAAATTTGATTGTGTTAGTTTTGTGGGTTGGTATACGGTCATAGGTGTACAGAGAGTAGAGGAGGGGGCTCAACACACAGCCTTGTGGAGCCCCTGTGCTGAGTGGGAGAGTGGTGGGGACCCATCCTGACTGACTGCTGCCGGTCTGTTAGGAAGTCCTTTATCCAAAGGCAGATGTTGTGTTCGAAGCCTAGGTCGGACAGCTTGGAGACCAGTCTGCTGGGTATGATTGTGTTAAATGCAGAGCTGTAATCCACAAACAGCAGACGTGCATAAGCTCCCCGTTGTTCTAGGTGGAGCAGTACAGTGTGGAGGGCAGTGGCAATGGCGTCATCTGTTGATCTGTTGGCTCTGTATGCGTATTGGTACATGGTCCTCTCCAGTTGGCTGACCATGGACCTTCGTGATAGTTTTTTTATCATGACTTCATCTCCCAACTCAAATTTCTGTTCTTTCACATTTTTGTCATAGTACATTTTGTATTTTTGGCATAATCCAATTTGTTGTGCAGCTTGATGATAAATAGTGGGGAGAGATTTTTTTTTTAGAAATATTTCTGTATTCCACCCCTCTGCTAGGGGTCCTGGCATTTCTAACCACAAATGTTCTGGCATCTGCATTTTTCTTCCCGTCATCAATTCATATGGACTGTAGCCAGTGGTTTTATGACTAACACCTCTCAAGGACATTAGAATGCTCGGAAGGTTTTGTGCCCAATTTGGACTATTGTCCAGTACCATCTGAATTGCTGGGACTGCCCTGTCTTGCAGATAGGACCTACCAGGTCACCTGGAAGGGGTCTGCCTCTGCTTCTCATCCACTTGTTACGGGAGTGCCGCAGGGATCTGTACTGGGTCCTCTGCTGTTCTCCTTATACACCAGATCTCTTGGTTCAGTCATTAATTCACATGGCTTCTCCTATCATTGTTATGCAGATGACACACAACTCTTCCTTTCTTTCCCCCCCTCGGCCACACAGGTCAATGATAAGATCTCTTCCTGCCTGGCTGACATCTCCACCTGGATGGCCAGCCACCATCTGAAGCTCAACCTCAACAAAACTGAGCTGCTCTTCTTCCCGTGCAAGACCTCCTTACTTCGTGAGCTCTCAATCACGGTTGATGGCACCACAGTGACTGCCTCTCACTCTGCCAAGAGCTTGGGGGTGGTCCTGGATGACCAACTGGACCTCAAGGAGCACATCAAGGCAACATCACGGTCCTGCAGATTCCTTCTGTACAACATCAGAAGGATTCGACCATACTTGACGACGCACTCCACCCAGCTGCTCGTCCAGGCTACGGTGACCTCTCGCCTTGATTACTGCAACTCTCTCCTTGCAAGCCTGCCAGCTTTTTTTTATATAAAAAACCCCTTTTCCTGTCACTTGTTACATGTTGCCCCATCCCAGCACTTCTTGGTAATTTGTATTTGTCCTAATACTGTAGCTTATTCTTCTGCCTAGTTGGCTTTGCAGATGTTAGGCCAGAATAGTGTTCACTGTTCTCGGCTAGAAATAGCTGTACAAAATATGTATTGTACCTTACTGAACCCGTGTTTAGCAGTTGCCTACGACCATGAAATGCACTTTTTTGTACGTCGCTTTGGATAAAAGCGTCTGCCAAATGAATGTAATGTAATGTAATGATACCCGTTTAGGGGTTTATTAGTCATTATTTGGGATACGTTCCTTACGAGTATAGCACCCTCTTCCTATTTCGTGTCTCACAAGACTTAGTGGTTACCGGAGTGCCCTTCGGTAACTTCGGTAATCCCCTGTTTGGTTGCGTCTGGTCTTCACACTTACCCTCCCTCAAATATCCGACATGGCCTCATAACCATAGTAATGTTCGTCGGGATGAGGGCCTCGGTAGTTGTCATTTTCCTGCTTGTTAAATTTGTGCGGGAAATGCCCTTTCTCCACAGTGCTCAGATTTAACGCTGCGGCCGTTTTAGCAAGACGCGTAAGGATGAACGAGTAGCTATCTATAGCCCCTTTTCCACTGCAGGGCCGAACGGTTCTGAGCACGGAGAGGAACGGTTCCAATGGCGTTTCCATCTGGAAACGGTTTGGCGCAGAATGATTACAAACAGTGCCCAGCACAATATTTTTGGCACAGTTGGACAGCTGTGCTCAATGCAGCAGAACCGTTCGGGTGGACAGGCTTAATGACGTATTCACTGATTGGTTTCACATCACGTCAGTTTTGTGACTCCGCATACAGTCTCTTCACGTCCTCTTCTGTAAGCTAGGTCGGTGGAGAAGCGAATATAAATAAAAATGTCAATCAAAAATCGTATTCCGTCATAGCAACAAGATAAACCCGACAATAGCCATAAGATATACAGCAGTGAAAACGCTGCTCACTGAATAACTAAATAAATGGGACAAAGTTTTAAAAAATGATACCATGTCATTCTACAGTCAATATCTGGGACTAAATATGGAATAAATACATAACCTTTGTGGGCAGGAGAAAACGGGCCCCGGCCTGGGCCAGAAGTGCTGGGGTCGCTCTCTTCCACACTGTTGTACACTTCTTCAAAGTATACACACTTCTCGGAGTCTGATGTAACTGGGTTTATTGTAGGTGAATCAAAGATTACATACAAGAACCCGGGCTGATCTGCGCAGTTCAGTACAACCAACAGTCACTCACAAAGTAAAGACAATACATCCACTCGTTCTCCAACCACTCTCCAAGCACTCCAAAGACACACACTAAAATCCCCCGGGGCTAAATGCTTCTTTTTATCCATTTTTGATAGCCCCTCCTGTTGTGGAGCTTAAACTTAGTACTTCCCACTTATTTTCTTTGTTGCTCCTGTTTTTGACACCATTATTTCCCAATTCTTTGACACCAATATTTATGAGCCCCTTCCTTTCTTTATTTTTTTTAAATTTTTTTATTCTGACGACACAGACGTTCGCTTTACGTTATATGCTTGCGTAAAATGCTTAATTTGCATGGCAGAAGCTGCGTTTGCATTACGTGTTTGTTCTTACTGCATGTGTTTTTGGTATGAAGCGTTTACTGCTGCAGGTTGTTAATCTTATGGTTCAGGTCGACCTTTGTCCGCTCTGCACACCCCTTCCTTTGCTGGCCATATAATCCATCATGGAGGTGGCGGATGGTGCTCTTGAATACATTCCTTTCCCATATACATTGGGTTTGTGCTTTTGAGTATATATATATATTTCTTTTCCACACCTTACCATTGGTTTTACGCCTAGAGATGTCCCTTTTGAGACCGAGTGGTCATATATTGTCTTGGACAATATGTTTTTGAAATATTTCGCGCATTTGTGATGCCTGGGTACATTCAAAATAACTGTGCATAATACTACACGTACCGTTTATGGCGTTGTCGCCGTTTTTAGTACAGTCTGGCTTGATTGACAATTCATTTATTCAGTAGGTGAGAGTATAAGCTTTCTAACGATGTATAGCATATCTAATTTTGCTTGTGGAATAGCGTTTTATAGGTCAGTGTAATCGAACATTTTCTTATCATCGCATTCACTTACGCATTAAGACGCTGCACCTAACGAAACGTTGTTAACGATTTTTCGTAATTTCTTGGAAAATACTATTATTATTGAGGACTTCTGGGCATAGCTAAGCCGTATATTTGCTGATAGACCTATCTGACATCGTTTTCTGGAGCAAAACAGAAGCGGATTGAACTCATTGATTTACTGTCTCTGTCTGAACACAGATAAAATTTCATCATTGCTATGTAAGTATTACTGCCCAAAATATTTTGGTTATACATGTTATTTTTTGGATTGAGTGTCTTAAATAGGTTAGTGGTATTATATAATGTGGATATTTCACACTGTAATGTAAGCGTTAGTTAGTACTTTTTTTAATTAATGCAACAGTGATGGTCAGTGGAGGATACGCTAAAAAGAAAACCAAAAACAGCAAAATGTACAGAATCCTTGTCCGTTTTGTCAGCCAATGAAACATAACATAACAAAAACAAAACAGTATGGGGAGCGACCACAACAACTGGCGCATATTACATTGACAACGGGACGCCGTCGCTGATCCACCGTGTCACTTGCTGTCCTCACTAGATACTTCCTAGTCCTGGTTTTAGCAGCCCGACGGTGGAAACAGAAACGGTAACCGTTCCCAGGAGTCCTGAGCAGCGCAGAACGGCATGGAGTGGCCCTGGTAACGGTGGAAAAGCGGCTTATGTATCTGCTTAAAACACTCGTCCTACATGGAAATCAGCCTAAACCCCATCATTGTGAATTTTGGAGTAATGCCCACTTTGGAAAAATGTTCCAAGTGAATAAAATTGTCAAATCCCGCAGCGTTGTGTGCTATCCATGTATAACCTACATACTTGGAACATCTAAACTTACTCAAAAGTTTTTCAATACAGTCATCCCCTTTATCTGTAAACCCTTCGCCGTTAAATGTGATGGCACAGACAAAGTTGGCACTTTGTTTGCCATTCTCAAACCGTGTCTCAAAGTCAAAGAAAATGTACTTGTCTGTTTTTTTTAAACGCGATAGGTTGTATGTAGCAATTATGTTCTGCATCTGGTAACAAATCTTCGCCGCAATGAACACAACGCTCTGTAACACATTTGTGCGTTTTTGGTTTTTTTACACTGACATGGTAGCGTCTGTTATATTTCGTACAATACTTTGTAACATCACATGGCGCCACTAACACTCCTGACTCACCCGTGGAAACTGGCCGTTTGTGTTTCTCAAAACAAAAGCCTGATTTGCAATACCTTGAACAATCATTACAATATTTTGGCATTCTGTTTCTTGTGACATTCAGAGTCATTGCACACATCACAACTGAACTTGCAACTGTGGTCTCAGCGAGTACTAAATCCAGAATAGCAAAACTGACAAACATATGGTTTGCCTAGGAATGCCTTAAGATTTCGTATCATATAGTAATGGTCATCGTGAAGATATAAGAATGCCGTCCTGCTGTGTGGCGTGTCGCTTGTCTGATATTTCTGCAACATGTTTGTACCCGATCTGTAGAATGACAATTTTAATCCCTAAGGCACTCTCAAACTTTGAAACATCTTTAAACCCTATTTTCTGCTGTCCTGTAAAACCTGTGCGTGTATGTATGTCTGCAGCAACCTTCTCTAGTGTGTTGGTGGGTGCTTGCAGTTCCAGATAATGTGCGAGACAGATTGTGAAACACAGGTTGTTTGAAATGTTAGAAGGACATAATAAATTCCTCCTGTTCTTGCTAATCACTTATGTGCAAGGTCGCACAGCTTTCTATACACCCCAGACCATGAAGATCTATCTGTGGCCATCTGGGGAACTAACGCTGAGAGGAGAGCGTTACAGGCAGAGTGTTGTACATCTGAAGGGAATCCCAGGCCTGCTTTGTCCCCACAGAAATTGAGCACACTGAAAGAGTCACACCTATACGCCACGAGTCAATTTAATCTTTTTTACATGCCATGACATTAGTCCTGTATTTGTAAGTAAAATGTAAAAAGGACATTGTTAAATTAGTCATGATTGAGAGAATTGTTTTTAAGTTTCTCTTTGTATGTTTATTGCTAGGTTTTTATACATGCTGTTGCGCAAATCGCCTATGTTGGGGCTCTATGTTTAGGGATTGTGAGGTGAGCTGTAAATACAAGTGATTGTAGATACCAGGGTGGATCAAGTGGTATCAGGATCTACGGTGTATTATCAATGTATTTCAACTGTGCGAAGCCTACAATATCTTAGCCAAACCAAATTGTTCCTATTTTGAGTCCTGACATTGGTAATCGGTAAAAAGAAAAATTGAGTGTGTGTGTGTGTGATAGAGAGGTAGATATAGAGCATGAGAGATTGAGTTACAGTTAATGGGTCAGTAAATGACCTTGCTGTTTGCTTTGTTCTGTCAATATTTGCTTCATCTTTTCTGGTTAATTTCACTTGAGTCAATTTGTAACTGTCCTATTTTCAGACTGATATATTTTGTAAAAAAAAAAAAAAAAAAGATTGCATTTGAAAAATGTTAATGTCAGCTTTTTTTCTTTTAACCTTAACCATGTGCACTTACTCAACTAAAAATAAACAATATTTATCCTGCCAGATAAGCCAACAATATCTTAGCCAAACCAAACTGTTCCTATGTTGAGTCCTGACATTTGTAATTGAAAAGAAGCAAAAAATGCAATGTATGCAAAAATTGATCAGGGTTACAGAATGCAGAATTTTTTTAAATGGCATCCCTCAGTCATCACTCTCTGAAGCCAGCAACAGGGAGCATATACGGGCATGATTGTACATAGTTTGCGAATTGGACATTCCAGATACTGGAGGGGTTGGAAAATTAAATGTGAAGTCTTTGGAATGTCTTTTGACGTGTGCTTTCTCAATATGTGTGCCTCAGTTCCTCTTCTGTGAATAAAACTTGCATACTGTTATTTTAATAATGATTTAAAAACTTGGTCATGAGTAGGTAGGAGAGCATTTACTGCCACCATGGTGCAAAGAGTGTACTACTGGGTGTGCACACAGCACAACTCATTTATTTCAACAGTTAGGCACAATAAATTATTGCTGTTAGGTTATATACAGGTTTGCAGACATGCAGACTTGTGAAGATCTCTTATGATTGTGCACGCAAAAAAGTATATTGTTGAAAAATATACAAAGGATTTCTTTCAAAATAAATTATTTACCGTCCATTTGGCTTCACTAATTACAAATTTCCGATACATATTGGCAATGACATCATGAAGTGTGGAAGAAGATCACTTCCAACTTGAAAGACTCTCTTTATGAAGGACCTAACTGGCCATCTGGGGAACTGCAACTCTGAAAGAGAAGAGCGTTATCAGCAAAGAGTGCCCTACTTCTAATGGGAATCCCAGGCCTGCTTTGTCCCCACAGAAATTGAGCACACTGAAAGAGTCACATCTATACACCACCAGTCAATTTCATCTTTTTTACATGCCATGACATTAGTTCTGAGTGTGAGTAAAATGTAAAGAGGACATTGTTCAATTAGTCATGATTATGAGATTTAAAAAAGATTAAGTGTTTCTGTGTTTGTATGTTTATTGCTATTTTTTTACATGCTGTTGCGCAAATCGCCTATGTTGGGGCTGTATGTTTAGGGATTGTGAGGTGAGCTGTAAGTACAAGTGATTGTAGATACCAGGGTGGATCAAGTGGTATCAGGATCTACGGTGTATTATCAATGTATTTCAACTGTGCGAAGCCTACAATATCTCAGCCAAACCAAATTGTTCCTATTTTGAGTCCTGACATTGGTAATTGGTAAAAAGAAAAATTGAGTGTGTGTGTGTGATAGAGAGGTAGATATAGAGCATGAGAGATTGAGTTACAGTTAATGGGTCAGTAAATGACCTTGCTGTTTGCTTTGTTCTGTCAATATTTGCTTCATCTTTTCTGGTTAATTTCACTTGAGTCAATTTGTAACTGTTCTATTTTCAAACTGATATATATATTTAGTAAAAAAAGAATTGCATTGAAACATTTTAGTGTCAGCTTTTTTTTCTTTTAACCTTAACCATGTGCACTTACTCATAAGTGTATTTTTCACAAGGAACTGTATTGCCATGCAAAACCAGCAAGCTCCTTCAGAAGCTGGTTACCAGCATAAACCATCAAGAACTATCATTAAGATGGTCTCCAGATATAAAAAGCTTGTCACCAGTACAAACCAGGAAAAAACCGGCTGGTCACCAGCTAAAACTAGCATGACCATCATAAGCTGGTCTAAGCTATTTTCAGCAGGGTTTCACTAGCTAATACCTACACATTACATTACATTACATTACATTACAGGCATTTGGCAGACGCTCTTATCCAGAGCGACGTACAACAAAGTGTATAACCATAACCAGGAACAAGTATGACGAAACCCCTAGAGAGAAGTACCGGTCCAAGTACAGGGAACAACCGCATAGTTCAACTTGGACCCTGATGGTTAAACTGATTAACACTAACAATGAGAACGGCAACAACGCAATCTATGGAAAAATAAAAATAAATAAAAATACAAGTAGTCGTTAAGACAGGAGCATCAACTAAGTTACCTATGAAACAGCTGCCTAGTTACAACCCTAAGTTTAGTCATTTACAGGGGGGAAGGGAGGGATGGAGAGAGGTGCAGCCTGAAGAGGTGGGTCTTCAGTCGTCGTTTGAAATTGTTCACAGTCTCAGCTGTTCTGACCTCCACAGGGAGGTCATTCCACCATCGTGGGGCCAGAACAGACAGGAGACGTGTTCTGGAAGTGCAGGTGCGAAGAGGGGGAGGTGCTAGGCGTCCTGAGGTAGCAGAACGGAGGGATCTGGCTGGCATGTAGGGTTTGAATATCATGTGAAGGTATGCTGGGGCTGATCCCTTGACTGCCTGGTATGCTAGGACCAATGTTTTGAATTTGATGCGAGCTATAACAGGCAGCCAGTGGAGGGTAGTGAGCAGGGGAGTTACGTGGGAGTGTCTGGGGAGGTTGAAGACCAGACGAGCCGCAGCATTCTGAATGAGCTGCAGGGGTCTGGTGGCAGATGCTGGTAGTCCAGCCAGAAGAGAGTTGCAGTAGTCCAGGCGGGATAGAACCATTGCTTGGACCAGGAGCTGGGTTGAGTAGGTGGTGAGAAAGGGGCGGATTCTGCGGATGTTGTACACATCATTTATGTACTCCTGTGTGGAATGCTATATGTATTCACAACACTAGTGTACCTAGCTATCACTCGCTAGCTAACACATACACAGGAACAAAAGTATTCATTTTTTTCTCGCCCATATCCCTTAAGGGCAGGAGTGTCCAATCTTATCCAAAAAGGGCCGGTGTGGATGCAGGTTTTTGTTTTAGGTCAGCTCTAAGACACCTGATTCTACTTGTTGTATCAAGGTCTTGACTGAAGGCCATGATTAGTTAATTAGTTCAATCAGGTGCCTTAGTGCTGGGCTGAAACAAATTCCTGCACCCACACCAGGCCTTTTTTGGATAAGTTTGGACACCCCTCCTTTAGGAGCTCCGTACAGTGATGATTGCGGTGTCAAAGTTTTAAATGTAACTCCATTGTCTCTCAGCTTTAAAATTTTAACTCTGTGTGCTGCTCCTAATGTCACAGTTATGTTACATCCAGTTATCACCCAAGGCCTGTTTCTACTGAACATAAAATGTTAATATCACAGAAATCCAATACAGAACAGCCATTTAGCATTTCATTAAGGAAAAATATTTTCATTTTTTAAGATTGGATTTGACTCCAAGTTTAAAGAATTTTCCAATAAAAAGACTATTTATTAAATACTGTTCAGTTGACCCGATCAAAGTTGAAATGTCAGTGGCAGATGGTTCAAAATCTCTCTTTCTTTGTTACTCAACTAAAAACAAACAATATTTATCCTGTCAAAAGAAGTCCAAAAGAAAGGTTCTTCCTGTAAAGCAGCCAATAGGATGTCAGTATCATGGGTTAAAGAAGGGGGGGGGGGGGATCTCAGGCATGGTTTTAATAAGGAGCAGCACCTCTCCCCATTTTAATCTGCCATGGAAGCCAAACACAAGATGGTATGGGAAAATTCTTTGTTTGTTCACTAAACCCTGTAATCTATTGGAATGTAAATGTGTATAATCTGAAAATTTGGAGTAGCTGTTATATTTATGTAGTTGGCACCTGAAACCAGTGAACATGAACCGGTATTTGTGTTTGAAAATGTATTTCACTCAGTAAGCATGACTTTGTACTTTGGTCTGAATAACTTGTTGGTTTTGTTTTGCGCTACATACATCTGAAATTGCTTGCGTAAAGCTGTGCCTTGGTTTATGCGATCTCTCGCTGTCTTTCCAGTTTCCATGCTGTGAAATGGGGGTGTTGGTGACTACCCTCCTGCTTAATGGTGTCGCTGTCTCAACCACTGAAGGTACAGCCTGGTCACAATCTTCAATAACACTGTTTCTATTACTGAGGAATGCCGTTTGAGTGAATTTCATTATAGAGCTCCATAATGCTTTTGGCAAAGACATATATTTTCTTTGTTTGTCTGTGTACTCCACAATTTTAGATTTGTGATGATACAATTTACAAGTGGTTAAAGTGCTTTTAAAGTGCTCAGCTTTTATTTCAGGGTATTTTTATACATTTTTGTCTCACCATAGACAGAGGTCAAACCATAGGCTAACCAAAATCTACTGTTTGGAATATCATTTGAGAAGAGTACGGGTGATCTCGGCAATCACAAAGAGCCTGGTAAGCCAAGGAAGATCTCTACAGTTGATGACTGACAAATTCTCACCATAATGAAGAAAAATCCCCAAATGGCTGTCTAACAGTTCAGAAACAGTCTTCCGGAGGCAGGTGTGGATGAGTTAGTGACTACTGTACACAGAAGACTTTACATTTCATAATTAATTTGCAGAGAAGCATCATATCTGCAAGTTCAATCAAATGCCTCCAAATTCATTGTATTCACTGTAGAGGTCTTCCTGGGCTTACCAGGCTTTGTGATTTCGGAGCTGACCAGTGCTGTCTCTCTTCTTAATGATGTTCCAAACTGGTGCTATTGATTAGTCTAAGATTCGGCCTATGTCTGACTGGATTTTTTCTTCTTCTTATTACTCCTTGACTTTCATTCACACAACTCTGGTCCTCAAATTGACAAATGGCAATAATGGAATCAAAAGGCTAGAACCAAGACTAGATAGACTGCTCTTATACCTGCACCAAGGAAGCAATTTTACACACCTGATTAATCAGAAACATCTGTGATGCTATTTGTCCCAAACAGTATGATTTCCTGAAATGGGGGGACTATTTATAAAGTGCTGTTATTTCTACATGGTGAAACCAAAATGTATTAAAAAAAATTCCCTTAAATAAAATCTGAAAATATGCATTTTAACCACAAAAATGTATTTGTCCCAAACACTATGGAGCTCACTATAGATTACTTCACAAGTCCTGATTCATCTGATCTTTCACATACAGTATCCTATAAGCCACACCATACATACTGTTCATGCAAGTATTCATAGAAAGGCAGTAGGGTGTTTTCACACAGTGTTTGATAAATTTTAACAGTATAATTTTGTTTGTTCCCTGGACTATAGATTTAAGTTAAGTTAAATTTATTTGACATGGACATCACAATTACATTGGACAAACCAGATGCATTGCTTAAGTGTTTTAGCATACATGCTAATTCTCAACACTTGTCCACTTTTGTCAATGAATACAGACAATATATCGGAAAGGTGGACTTAACCTTTTTTAATGCATTGTTCACCCTTTGATATGCACCTGTGCTGAAGGTCTGTTTGGGAAAGCCCTGGTGTTTCCCTATGAGACGGACGACAGCTACGTCAAACTGACCCCCCAGAAGCCCCTGGAGCTCAAAGCCTTTACGCTCTGCATGAAGCTGGCCACGGAGCTGAAAGGCGAGAGAGAGGTCATCCTCTTTGCGTACCGCACCAAATACTTTGACGAACTGAACGTCTGGCGAGAGGCGGATGGGCGCTATTCCTTCTACCTGAGTGGAGAGGGGGTGTTTTTTGACTTACCGCCACTGAACACGTTCAAGACCCACATGTGCATCACGTGGGAATCCACCACGGGTCTGTCTGCGTTCTGGGTGGACGGCAAGCGGAGCGTTCGGAAGGTGTACAAATTGGGACACACGATTCAACCCGAGGGTACCGTCATTCTAGGACAGGACCCTGATAATTATTTGGGGAAATTTGATTCTGCTCAGAGTTTTGTTGGTGAAATTTCCCATGTTAATATGTGGGACTATGTCCTGCCTGAAAGTCAGATTAAGGCATTGCATTCAGATGACATCCTCACTGTGTCCACAGGTAACATTTTTGATTGGGTGTCAGTTGAGTACGAGATTCATGGGAAGGTACTTGTTGCCTCTGCAGACTAAAATCATCTGATTCTGTGTGACAGTGCTTTTGAAACATGCACTTCATCAGTAAATGCCATGTGCTGTGATACTGTATACGTATACACACTGGCAGACTGTCAGTCATCAGGGTATTCTCTGCTAGCCCAACCAAAACTGTAATTATTTTGATTTCATAAACAGCCAATTTTATAGGAATTTATATGATTTCCTTTTCATGTTATTGGACCATTACTTCCTTAAGAACATTAACATCTGTGCCTTCTGACCTCATGTAAGCACACAGAATGAAGGTACAACTTCACACATCAACAGAATAAAGCCCCAAACGTGGGTTATTTCGCATTTTCTCCTTTTTCCTGTTGATTTTGTCATCACAAATTCTCCAGTCCCGCAATCAATAATACTCTCCATTGGACATTTAGGTGCTTCTTCCAATAATGACATCTGATCAAAGTGGCCAATTGCAGGATACTCAGGCAAAATAGACATAAGGAAATGCACATGTGATGCTATTTCAGCCAATAGAACATGTTTTTTAAAAAACCTTTGTTTGCCATTTTTGTTTTGTGTGGAAGCTAGCCTGTTTGTTTATTAAGAATTGCCAACAAATTAAAATATTTCCTTGAAAGCTGTGTAATCTTTGTGGGAATTGCATTTCAGAAATATAAATGAGTTCTCATTTAACATGCAAAGCCCAGGTAATATAATTTCATTACTGGATGGGTATCATTTAGATTTTGAAGACACAGGAGCTCAAACGATACTTTTAAAATGGTACGGTACATCTTTTAATTGCAAAGGCAAGTCTCATTATTTGCATCTTTTTGGGTAAAATACAGCTTCAACTCATAAGCGATACAAGTGGCGTAATAGCTAGTTATTCAGCAATAACCGACTGTATTACGATTATGAGATTGTTTGTTAGAATTTGAGGTGGAGAGCTTTCTGGAAGGAAAGAGACCATGGGTGTTGTTGCACTCCATAGACAGCAAGCAGATTCAAGTAATTACACATTCATTCAAATGATCAGAAATAATTACAAATGGAAACACACATTAATTTCAGTTAAGACTAAGCTAAACAGTAGCAACTGCCTGGGATGTTTAGTCAGTCTTATGCCTAATGCACACTACACAACTTACAAAATCCTAACAATGGAGAGCATGTCACGCTCACTTAGCCTACTTTAGAAATTCATGTGTCAGGACTGTACAGTAAATGCCTGCTGTTGGTTTGCTTTGCCTGTGAGCAGACACAGGTTTGTCAAGTCATCTGAGAAAGACGGAATGATTGTGTGACACTGGGAAGAAATTGGTCTTAGATTAGCCCAAGTAATACATACTCATACCAGTGTAGCTCAGCAGAGTGGATGCTATTTCTCTGCGGATGACTCTCATTCCTTCAAAAAAAAATCGCACTGCCCAATAAGAGGCGCTCTGCAAACTAGAAAGTTTCAGGTGGTATTCATTTAGAGTGGCTTACATTTGCAAATGAGCTATACTTACAGAAAATGAGTTGCAGTCTTTTCGCTTGGGATGGGGCAAAGCTCCACATGTCCAGCGTGAAATATTAATCTTCTTTCTTATAAATGCCCTGGAGAAATCCAGTGTTCAGATGAACTCCTCCTCAGCAGATGTTGTATTACAATTAATCTTTACCGGGTCACATTTTTGCATTTCTCCATCGCCTCTGGCCGAGCTCCGAATGGGTCTAGGTACAGCGCCCTTCTCTGCTGTGGATACATTGCCTGCGAAGACAATATATAGGTTTTTGACAATCAAAATATTTTTATTATAACTTCATGACATGAAGTGTTAAGTCTTACCACTAACGTCCAATGGTTGTTTTCATTTACTGCACCGATGAGAACATAAAATGTCTGGTTCAAGCGCGAAAATAAAATGTTACCCAATAAATGTCTATTTCATTAACATCTATAAAAGTGAAAACTGAGCAAGATTTTCACGTTTTTCATACTCTTTGACTTGCCCTGCCAAACTGCAGTTATGGCAAAACAGCCAATCAGGAAAGCCTTTTGTCTCCTGCTCCATCTTCAGTGCCTGAATAAGACAACTCTGAAGGAGTTGTCTTAGTTAACTAACTAGTTAACTAACCATGATTAGTTAATTAGTTGAATCAGGTGCCTTAGTGCTGGGGTGAAACAAATTCCTGCACCCACACCTGGCCTTTTTTGGATAAGTTTGGACACCCCTGCTTTAGGAGCTCCATACAGTGATGATTGCGGTGTCAAAGTTTTAAATGTAACTCCATTGTCTCTCAGCTTTAAAATTTTAACTCTGTGTGCTGCTCCTAATGTCACAGTTATGTTACATCCAGTTATCACCCAAGGTCTGTTTCTTCACAAATCTGCATGTCTGCAAACCAGTATATAACCTAACAGCAATAATTTATTGTGCCTAACTGTTGAAATAAATGAGTTGTGCTGTGTGCACACCCAGTAGTACACTCTTTGCACCATGGTGGCAGTAAATGCTCTCCAACCTACTCATGACCAAGTTTTTAAATCATTATTAAAATAACAGTATGCAAGTTTTATTCACAGAAGAGGAACTGAGGCACACATATTGAGAAAGCACACGTCAAAAGACATTCCAAAGACTTCACATTTAATTTTCCAACCCCTCCAGTATCTGGAATGTCCAATTCGCAAACTATGTACAATCATGCCCGTATATGCTCCCTGTTGCTGGCTTGTGATGATTGAGGGATGCCATTTAAAAAAATTCTGCATTCTGTAACCCTGCTCAATTTTTGCATACATTGCATTTTTTGCTTCTTTTCAATTACAAATGTCAGGACTCAACATAGGAACAGTTTGGTTTGGCTAAGATATTGTCGGCTTATCTGGCAGGACAAATATTGTTTATTTTTAGTTGAGTAAGTGCACATGGTTAAGGTTAAAAGAAAAAAAGCTGACACATTAACATTTTTCAAATGCAATCTTTGATATATTTTGTAAAAAAAAAAAGTCTGAAAATAGGACAGTTACAAATTGACTCAAGTGAAATTAACCAGAAAAGATGAAGCAAATATTGACAGAACAAAGCAAACAGCAAGGTCATTTACTGACCCATTAACTGTAACTCAATCTCTCATGCTCTATCTACCTCTCTATCACACACACACACTCAATTTTTCTTTTTACCAATTACCAATGTCAGGACTCAGAATAGGAACAATTTGGTTTGGCTAAGATATTGTAGGCTTCGCACAGTTGAAATACATTGATAATACACCGTAGATCCTGATACCACTTGATCCACCCTGGTATCTACAATCACTTGTACTTACAGCTCATCTCACAATCCCTAAACATACAGCCCCAACATAGGCGATTTGCGCAACAGCATGTATAAAAACCTAGCAATAAACATACAAACAGAAACTTGAAAACAATTCTCTCAATCATGACTAATTTAACAATGTCCTTTTTACATTTTACTTACAAATACAGGACTAATGTCATGGCATGTAAAAAAGATTAAATTGACTTGTGGCGTATAGGTGTGACTCTTTCAGTGTGCTCAATTTCTGTGGGGACAAAGCAGGCCTGGGATTCCCTTCAGATGTACAACACTCTGCCTGTAACGCTCTCCTCTCAGCGTTAGTTCCCCAGATGGCCACAGCTAGATCTTCATGGTCTGGGGTGTATAGAAAGCTGTGCGACCTTGCACATAAGTGATTAGCAAGAACAGGAGGAATTTATTGTGTCCTTCTAACATTTCAAACAACCTGTGTTTCACAATCTGTCTCGCGCATTATCTGTAACCGCAAACACCCACTAACACACTAGAGAAGGTTGCTGCAGACATACATACATGCACAGGTTTTACAGTACAGCAGAAAATAGGGTTTAAAGATGTTTCAGAAAAGTTTGAGAGTGCATTAGGGATTAAAATTGTCGTATTCTACAGATCGGGTACAAACATGTTGCAGAAATATCAGACAAGCGACACGCCACACAGCAGGACGGCATTCGTATATCTTCACGATGACCATTACTATATGATACGAAATCTTAAGGCATTCCTAGGCAAACCATATGTTTGTCAGTTTTGCTATTCTGGATTTAGTAATTGATGAAACCACATTTGCAAGTTCAGTTGTGATGTGTGCAATGACTCTGAATGTCACAAGAAACAGAATGCCAAAATATTGCAATGATTGTTCAAGGTATTGCAAATCAGGCTTTTGTTTTGAGAAACACAAACGGCCAGTTTCCACGGGTGAGTCAGGAGTGTTAGTGGCGCCATGTGATGTTACAAAGTATTGTACGAAATATAACAGACGCTACCATGTCAGTGTAAAAAAAACCAAAAACGCACAAATGTGTTACAGGGCGTTGTGTTCATTGCGGCGAAGATTTGTTACCAGATGCAGAACATAATTGCTGAATACAACCTATCGCGTTAAAAAAAACAGACAAGTACATTTTCTTTGACTTTGAGACACGTTTTGAGAATGGCAAACAAAGTGCCAACTTTGTCTGTGCCATCACATTTAACGGCGAAGGGTTTACAGATGAAAGGGATGACTGTATTGAAAAACCTTTGAGTAAGTTTAGATGTTCCAAGTATGTAGGTTATACATGGATAGCACACAACGCTGCGGGATTTGACAATTATATTCTCTTGGAACATTTTTCCAAAGTGGGCATTACTCCAAAGTTCCGCGCTGCTCAGTACTTCGTGGGAACGGTTACCGTTTCTGTTTCCACCGTCGGGCTGCTAAAACCAGGACTAGGAAGTATCTAGTGAGGACAGCAAGTGACACGGTGGATCAGCGACGGCGTCCCGTTGTCAATGTAATATGCACCAGTTGTTGTGGTCGCTCCCCATACTGTTTTGTTTTTGTCATGTTATGTTTCGTTGGCTGACGAAACGGATGAGGATTCTGTGTATTCTGCTCTGTATTTGGTTTTTCTTTTTAGCGTATCCTCCACTGACCATCACTGTTGCATTAATTCAAAAAACTAACTAACGTTTACATTACAGTGTGAAATATCCACATTGTATAATACCACTAACCTATTACTAGTAATACTTACATAGCAATGATGAAATTTTATCTGTGTTCAAACAGAGACAGTAAATCAACGAGTTCAATCCGCTTCTGTTTTGCTCCAGAAAACGATGTCCGATAGGTCTATCAGCAAATATATGGCTTAGCTATGCCCAGAAGTCCTCAATAATAATAGTATTTTCCAAGAAATTACGAAAAATTGTTAACAACGTTTCGTTAGGTGCAGCGTCTTAATGCGTAAGTGAATGCGATAAGAAAATTTTCGGTTACGCTGACCTATAAAACGCTATTCCAAAAGCAAAATTAGATATGCTATACATAGTTAGAAAGCTTATACTCTCACCTACTGAATAAATGAATTTCCAATCAAGCCAGACTGTACTAAAAACGGCGACAACGCCATAAACGATACGTGTGGTATTATGCACAGCTATTTTGAATGTACCCAGGCATCACAAATGCGCGAAATATATTTCATAAACAGATTGTCCAAGACAATATATGACCACTCGGTCTCAAAAGGGACATCTCTACGCGTAAAACCAATGGTAAGGTGTGGGAAAGAAATATATATATACTCAAAAGCACAAGCCCAATGTATATGGGAAAGGAATGTATTCAAGAGCACCAGCCCCACCTCCATGATGGATTATATGGCCAGCAAAGGAAGGGGTGCGCAGAGCGGACAAAGGTCGACCTGAACCATAAGATTAACAACCTGTAGCAGTAAGTGCTTATACCAGAAACACATGCAGTAAGAACAAACACGTAATGCAAACGCAGCTTCTGCCATGCAAATTCAGCATTTTATGCAAGCATATACGTAAAGCGAACGCAGTTTCTGCCTTTTACGCAAATGTGTTGTCAGAATATATGATTTGTGATAGAATGGGGAGGGAGATTCAGATGGGAGATGGAAGCCATCATTTTTTTAAAATAAAGAAAGGAAGGGGCTCATAAATAATGGTGTCAAAAACAGGACCTGAGCAACAAAGAAAATAAGTGGGAAGTACTAAGTTTAAGCTCCACAACAGGAGGGGCTATCAAAAATGGATAAAAAGAAGCATTTAGCCCCGGGGGATTTTAGTGTGTGTCATGGTCCTGTGTTCCTGTCTGCGTTTCCCCTGTTGGGCCGCCAGATGGCGGCACTTCTGTTTTGTGTCCTGCTCCCCCTCTGTTAATTGTATGATTGTTTTCTATTGTCTCGTTATTCCATCATTGTTCCCACCTGTGTCTTGTTATCCCCTCCTTCTGGTTTGATTGTTTTTTGAGTTCACCTGTGTCTTGTTACCCCCTGTCTATTTAAGTTCTTTGTCCCCTTGACTCGGGTGCTGGTTCCTTGTGTTTGTTCCCGACTTGCGTTTGTTCAGACCCTTTGTACCTGCCTGTGTTTTTTACCTGTTTGTATTTGTTCCTGAGAAGTGTTTGTTTGTAATGCCCTTGTGCTCTGCCTGCCTGTGTTCTGCCCTGACCGTGTTCTGCCCTGCCCGTGTTTGTGAGTTCCTCTTGTTTTCTGTTTCATTAGATTTTTTTTGAGTTTGTGTTTTTGCCCATCGTGGCCTTGTCTGTTCCCTGCTTGTTTACCTGTCTATAGTAAAGTCTTTGTTAATTTTCCCCTTTTTGAGTTTCGTGTTTTTTTTTTTTTTTTCCACTCTGCGCCTGGGTCCTAGCACCCGTACCGTTACATTTGGAGTGCTTGGAGAATGACTGGATGTATTGTCTTTACTTTGTGAGTGACTGTTGGTTGCACTGAACTGTGCAGATCAGCCCGGGTTCTTGTATGTAATCTTTGATTCACTAACAATAAACCCAGTTACATCAGACTTCGAGAAGTGTGTATACTTTGAAGAATGTAATGTAATGTAAGAAGTGTACAACAGTGTGGAAGAGAGCGACCCCGGCGCTTCTGGCCCAGGCCGGGGCCCGTTTTCTCCTGCCCACAAAGGTTACGTATTTATTCAATATTTAGTCCCAGATATTGACTGTAGAATGACATGGTATCATTTTTTTAAACTTTGTCCCATTTATTTAGTTATTCAGTGAGCAGCATTTTCACTGCTGTATATCTTATGGCTATTGTCGGGTGTATCTTGTTGCTATGATGGAATACGATTTTTGATTGGCATTTCTATTTATATTTGCTTCTCCGCCGACCTAGCTTACGGAAGAGGACGTGCAGAGACTGTATGCGGAGTCACAAAACTGACGTAATGTAAAACCAATGAGTGAATACGTCATTAAGCCTGCCCAACCGAACGGTTTTGCTGCACCGAGCACGGTTGTCTAACCGTGCCGAAAATATCCTGCTGGGCACTGTTTGTAATCGTTCCGCGCCAAACCGTTTCCAGGTGGAAACGCCATTGGAACCGTTCCTCTCCGTGCTCAGAACCGTTCGGCCCTGCAGTGGAAAAGGGGCTATAGATAGCTACTCGTTCATCCTTACGCGTCTTGCTAAAACTGCCGCAGCGTTAAATCTGAGCACTGTGGAGAAAGGGCATTTCCCGCACAAATTTAACAAGCAGGAAAATGACAACTACCGAGGCCCTCATTCCGACAAACATTACTATGGTTATGAGGCCATGTCGGATATGTGAGGGAGGGTAAGTGTGAAGACCAGACGCAACCAAACAGGGGATCTACAAGTTACCGAAGGGCACTCTGGTAACCACTAAGTCTCGTGAGACACGAAATAGGAAGGAATAGGCTATACTCGTAAGGGACGTATCCCAAATAATGAATAATAAACCCCTAAATGGGTAACTGAGGAAGAAGGAGTATAACAAATAAAGGAACAGGGAAACAAGAAATAAAGAACAATAACCGACTTCGAACCAAAGCTGAGAAAAAGAAACAACCGAACAGAAGACATTCTGAGGCCAACTAAAACCAGGGGGGAAAACTGGTTAGTAAGAGGCGGAATGATTGTGCCCAGAAGGTGACACAATAACCCCTAAAAACCAAACCCAGAATCTGGACAAATACCGTCCTAATACCTTTTTCCCAAAAAAACTAAAGTCTGAATTCTTTATAATTCCTTGGTTCCTAAAATACTTCCTATACCTTGCTCAGATAAGAGACAGGGAACTGGCTAGAGAGAAACACGTTACACTCAAGCACCGTTCCTCTGCCTACTGACGCTTTAAATACCCAGCCACAGGTAATCAGCGGAAGACGTGAGCAACCAACAGGTGAAACAGATCACCGTGCTAATCCTGCAGGAATGCAAGGAATGTTCTACCTATCTAATCGTCCCCAAACACCAAAATAACGATTAGCCGAGTAGCTAATCTGAATGCTAACAACTGAGCCGGTGCAGGCACGGAAAAATGATCTACCCTGCACAGAAACCGTGACAGGATAAGGACAAGGCAGAGTTTGACAAGTGGTACAACGAAGTCACTGACCGTGTTTTTGACTTCCAGAAAGAACTGTACACCTATGGTAGAAATGATGTTGTCCTGCTAAGAGAGGCGTGCTTAAAATACCGCGACAAATTTATCGAAAGTACAGGGCTTGACCCGTTTAACCACACCACGCTAGCGTCCTGCTGTATGGCTGTCTACAAGACATGTTTTCTCCCCAGAGACACACTAGCCCTGACACATAACGCTTACATTAACCAACACAAAAAATTCTGGTGACTGTTTGATCTCTGATCTTAATGAGGTTTGCCTAGCTTTCAACAAGCACTTTGCTGAGGCTGGGCATTTATTCGAAAAGGAATATACAGCACCCCCTCTTATTAGTGATGATTGTGTATATACTATGAACCAGGCCTTTCAGTTTTCCTTTCAGCCCTTCTCTGCTAGTGTTGTTTTTGAGACCTTGCAAACCATTGATCCCAGGAGCGCTACTGGAGAGGATAAATTAGATCCCTTTTTTCTAAAAATGGCTGCTCCATTCATTGCAGAGCAGTTATCACACATATTCAATCTTTCTATTTCAACAGGAATATTCCCTAGTATCTGGAAATGGGCACATGTATTTCCACTGCACAAAGGAGGTGATAGAAATAATCTAAACAATTATAGACCAATCTCCAAATTACCATGCCTAGCTAAAATTCTGGAATCTCTGGCAAATAATCAACTCAAAGTATTTCTTTCTAGTCATTCAGTTCTAAGCCCACATCAATCCGGATTTAGAGCCAAGCATAGCACTATCTCAGCTGTTACGCTAGTTACAAACAATATTATGTCTGCTCTAGACAGTAAGAAACACTGTGCTGCCCTTTTTGTAGATCTGTCTAAAGCTTTCGACACAGTCGATCACGCTTTGCTTTTACAGAAGCTGTGCAGCATTGGTTTAGATGGTAAAGCTTGTGATTGGTTTCATAATTACTTGTATGGGAGATTTCAGTGTGTGAAGTCTGGGAGCACCCAGTCTGGGTTCCTGCCTGTGTCGAAGGGGGTTCCGCAGGGATCAGTTCTGGGCCCTATCCTTTTCACCATTTACATTAATAATATTGTTTCCCCACTAAATGATTGTCAAGTCCATCTATACGCAGACGATACTATTGTATATTGTATTGCTGATTCTGCTCAGCTTGCCATTGAGAAACTGCAGCTTGCTTTTAATGCCCTTCAGGAGGCTCTTGTTAAGCTTAAGCTGGTTCTTAATGCAAGCAAAACAAAATTCATGTTGTTTACTAGGGCCAGAAGCACTGATTATGATAGCATATTTATATCCACTGCAAATAGTTCTAAAATTGAGAGAGTTTCTGAATATAAATATCTTGGCATCTGGCTTGATGAGAAATTCTCATTTAAATTCCATATAGATAATCTTGTCAGCAAACTGAGACAAAAAATTGGCTTCCTTTATAGAAACAGATCTTGCTTCCCTATGATCAGTAGAAAAAGAATTGTTGAAGCAGTTTTCCTTTCAGTATTAGACTATGGTGACATTATTTATAGAATTGCTGCTCCTTCTTCCCTTAAGCGCTTGGACACAGTCTATCACTCTGCCCTCAGATTTATTACTGGCGATAGTTATGGTACCCACCACTGTGTCCTCTATGCCAAGGTGGGTCTGTCTTCTCTGGCAGTGAGGCGTGATAAACACTGGTTTTTGTTTATCTTTAAGGCCATTGTCGGAATGCTTCCACCTTATATTACAAGGTTGTTAGAGTGGCGCTCTGGACCCTATCAAACCCGATCAAATGGCTTGCTTATGCTTAAGGTCCCTCGGGCTCGATCAGAAATTGGGAAGTCAGCATTCCATTTTAGTGCCCCATCCTCCTGGAATGAGCTCCAACAATTGCTGAAAATCAGCTCTCTACCTACTTATGGGCAGTTTAGATCGCTGGTTTTGAACATTCCTGTCTCTGAGTGCATCTGTTTTTGATCGTATCTGTGCTGATTTTATTTATTTTATTATTTTATTTTATTTTTTATCATATTTTACTGTATTTTATTACTGTTATTTTATTATTTACTATGTTAGTTGCTGTTGCTTTATTTTATGATCTTTTATTACACCTATTGTGTTTTAATTGTGTTTGTAATCTCGGCTACATTGAAAATGAGGGCCTGGCCCTCAATTGTACCTCCGAGAATTTAAATAAAGGTTCTGACTGAAGGAGGGCGAGAAAATCAGGTATTTGGATTTCACAAGCTTATACCCATACTGTCAGGCTAGGAAAAGCTACCCCCATAGGTCACCCTCAGATAATTTTCAAGGACATTGAAACTCTCGAAAATTACTATGGCTTAGTCAATGCAACAATGCATCCGCCACGAGTGCTACTTCACCCCGTTCTACCCTATCGCTGTAATGGGAAATTAATGTTCCCTCTCTGACGAACATGCGCTGAGTTTGTTACAAAACTCCTTTCCACGGTCAGTCGGTAGTTTTTGAGGTATTCTTCCTTCCTTCAGTATGGATTCGAATGCTTTCGCTACCTCTGCTCCTGTTTTGCTTTTTAAAAAACGTGTCCATGTGTATTTGCTAAAAATATCTATGCAAGTCAACATATATTTGAAGTTGTCATTTTCCTTTGAGTACACAGTCATATCAACCAGGTCAACTTGAAATTGAATGTTGATACCGCGCACTATCGCTCTGTTCCTATTATAGTTAATGCGTGCAGGTTTGTGAAGCGTATAGGCATCCTCTCCGGCTAACCACTCAGAAACTTGTTTGTCAGACATCCGTAACCCTGTGTCTTTGAACTCAGCCTCTTTTAAACGTGTTTTACCACCAAAAGAACCCTCATTAGAGGGCGTGTAGTAAACAGAATTCAGAAGATCTGTCATGATACCTGCTCTCCAAATACCTGAACAAATAATGACATTATTTATTTTGATTCACATCTTTTATTTTCAACAAGATTACAAACTCACAATGTGTCAAGGTAGTCTCAAAATTTAACACATGCATCAACATTTCTCTCAAGCAGGAAATCGACTAGTATTTCTACTACTTTACAAACAATTACTGACTCGTTTTTAGACAGCTTCATTACACAGACATCCGTTATGTATGTACAAAGACTGGTGATGTGTCCTATGCTGAAACCCCTTCGACACGGCTCCATGCCGTCTGAAAGATCGCTCATATTCACGACACGGTTTGACAGCATTTGCACCCATGCGCAAAAGGTCACCCCACTCTGTAGACAATTTCCTGGCTAACATCATTTGTTTTTTAAGATTGCTGTTTGACGATGGAACAATCTTAGTGTTAAAATTGTCAACCTCATCAGCTATAATTTTATATAACAATGCTGTTAATTCAAATTTTGTACGTTGTTTAACAAGATCTTTTGACAAAACTTTGTTTCTAAACAAACTTCAGTCTTTAGCACGGAATGAAATGTGCAACATGTCGTCTTCAAATGGCCCCCAGCCAGATTCAACGACGTATAGTGTCACAGATCATGTAACTTTGTCAAAAATATATCTACCAACGTCCATCAGACAACATCCATTCGTATTCCTCAGCATCCGTCACATTTTGAAGAAATCGGATCAAACTCTCAGATTTTCTCTTTTTTGTCGCAAAAGTCATTTCGTCATCCGCAGTAGCATCGGAAATAGGTGTGAGAAGTATCCTCTTCACACACTTTGCGATACTAAAATGGCAGCATCAGCAGCGACAGAGTGCACAGTGTTTCACGAGCCGGGGTAGCTTAACTGGTAGGGCGTCAGACTGAAGATCTGAGGGTTTAATTTGAATCTGGACCGCAGAAATGTCTCCTTTTAAACACTGATTTGGGGAGGTGTCAGAAATATCACTGACAAACGGATAGCAGTCAAACTGACCTGTCAATCAAGCTGACAGGGGGGTCATAAATCATTTTTGACAGAAAGTGTAGGACATATACTACTTACATCTGATGGTATTTTACTGTACAAAACGGCAGATAGTGTGGCATGGGTTCCACCATCAGGATTGCGTTCAGATATTCTATATCACATCCACAATCAAGGGGGGCATCTAGGTGCTGAAAAAGTTAAAGATCGCCGTTTTGATGGCCAGATATGGACAAAGATGTAAATACATACTGTTTGAACTGTTTAGTTCGTGCCCAAATGAATCCCTCACACATCAAAGAGAAAGGACACTTAAGACCCACATGTTTAGCTGAAGGTCCTTGGACAAACCTCCAGATAGACTACATAGGTCCATTCCCCTCTGCTAAAGGAGGTTACAAATACATACTGATTGTGGACACATTCAGCAAATGGATTGAAGCTTTTCCAATTAAGGCAGATACAGCTCTGGGCACAGCACAGGTATTATGGGAACAGGTATATTACAGATGGGGATTACCTCTTAGCTTGGAAAGTAATAGAGGCACTCATTTCACAAATACACTCAGATCTAGCCAAAAAACTAGATAAAAACATCACCTGCACATTGCACATCACCCACAAGCATCTGGGGGTGTTGAACACACCAATAGAACATTGAAGATGTCATTGAAAAAGATGGTACTGGACAACAGTCCAAATTGGGCACAAAACCTTCCGAGCATTCTAATGTCCTTGAGAGGTGTTAGTCATAAAACCACTGGCTACAGTCCATATGAATTGATGACGGGAAGAAAAATGCAGATGCCAGAACATTTGTGGTTAGAAATGCCAGGACCCCTAGCAGAGGGGTGGAATACAGTAATATTTCTAAAAAAAAAAAATCTCATCCCAATATTTATCATCAAGCTGCACAACAAATTGGATTATGCCAAAAATACAACAAAATGTACTATGACAAAAATGTGAAAGAACAGAAATTTGAGTTGGGAGACGAAGTCATGATAAAAAAACTATCACGAAGGTCCATGGTCAGCCAACTGGAGAGGACCATGCACCAATACGCATACAGAGCCAACAGATCAACAGATGACGCCATTGCCACTGCCCTCCACACTGTACTGCTCCACCTAGAACAACGGGGAGCTTATGCACGTCTGCTGTTTGTGGATTACAGCTCTGCATTTAACACAATCATACCCAGCAGACTGGTCTCCAAGCTGTCCGACCTAGGCTTCGAACACAACATCTGCCTTTGGATAAAGGACTTCCTAACACTCTGGCAGCAGTCAGTCAGGATGGGCCCCCACCACTCTCTCACTTTGTCACTCAGCACAGGGGCTCCACAAGGCTGTGTGTTGAGCCCCCTCCTCTACTCTCTGTACACCTATGACCGTATACCAACCCACAAAACAAACACAATCATCAAATTTGCAGACGACACGACAGTGGTGGGGCTGATCATTGAGGGCGATGAGTCAGCTTACAGAGAGGAGGTACAGAGGCTAACAGACTGGTGCTCATAAAACAAAAGAGCTTATCATCGACTTTAGGAAGAAGCAGGGTGACCATCCCCCACTGCACACAAATGGAGGAAGAGTGGATAGAGTCTCCAGTTTCAGGTTCCTGGGCACCCACATTTCAGAAGATCTCATGTGGACAACCAACATAAACTCTCTGGTTAAGAAGGCACAACAGAGGCTTTACTTCCTAAGAACACTCAGGAAAGTCAACCTGCCACAACAGCTGCTAGTGTCCTTCTACCGCTGCTCCATTGAGAGTGTCCTGACACATGGGATCCTAGTGTGGTATGGCAACATTCTGCGACTGACAAGAAGGCTCTGCAGTGAGTCATCAACACAGCCCAGAAGACCACCAACACACATCAGCCTGCCCTGGAAGACATCTATAGCTCCCGTTGCCTGCGGAAGGCATCCTGCATCTTAAAGGACCCATATCACCCCGCCCATCACTTGTTTGTCCTTCTGCCCTCAGGAAAGCGCTACAGATTCATCAAAGCGCGCACCACAAGATTAACAAACAGTTTCTACCCCAAAACCATCAGTACACTGAACTCTGCACTGAAAGTACACCCCCATAGTCAATATTTATACTGTACAATACCCCTGTGCAATACTGATATTTATTCATATTCATTTGTGCAATACTTATATTTATTCTGTGCAACAGTGGTATTTATTCTGTGCATTCAGGTACTCTGTGCTTATTTGGTGCATACGTAGGCATAATGGGTATGCGTGTGTGAATTTGTGTGCATGTGTGTCAGAGTGTGTGCACGTGAGTTCATGCATGTGAGCTGTATGTAGAGTTTTTATTATTCCTTTTTTTCTTTTATATTTTTATTACCTTGTTTTATCTTGTATATTTGAGCTCCGCTCGGGCAGTGCGCCTGAATTTTGTTGTACGCACCAATACAATGACAATAAAGAAATTCTAATTCTAATTCTGATGGATGAATGTGGGGAATCAATTTATAAGATCTGCTGCTAGACAAAAGGGGGTAGGACCACACTGAAGTGGTATCATGTAGACCAACTGAAGAAATACAATAAAATGTAATGCCATGTATAACTATTTATGGGTTAAAACTATTTTTGTTTTGCTTCTCTTTATTTCAGAAATCCAGCATAAATATGTGGGAGGTCCTCTTGACAATAATGCTACTATTGATGGCGATGACACAAGAGTGCCCAGAGCAGCGCCCAGCACCTCTGTCTGGGGTAATTGCAAGACCACACCAGGGCGCCCTGATCAACAATGTCCAGTGGGTCCATATTCCAGTCCTGGTGAACTTGACAGCATAGTCTCCAGATCTGGACGAGCATTGCAAGGGGGAGAGCGTGACCCAGATGTACAAGGACCTCATGACAACAGCATTCCTGAAATACCATGACATGGTGGCTGCCAACTTCCAGAACGACAGCCCAACCCCCACACCTACCAGACGAAAGCTGCTCGGGTTCCTGGATGGTGTTCTAGGAGCTACGGGAACCGGATTAGGTATTTCAAATTAGATGGATATCCTACAAATGAAAAGGAATGAACCAAAACTGAAGGAGTTGATTTCCACTCAGGTCCTACAAACTGACGCTTTCTTACAAGAGGGCCTAAAGGAGGAACAGGACACAGTAGGAAATATACATACCATTGCATCTGCACTGTAAATCCTTGCTGACAGGGCCAGGAAAGCATTTAAAACCATTCACAAAGAAGTATACTGTGCCAAGTTTTCCTCAGTTAAATATCAAGAGATTTCACACATACTCTAGGATATCCAGGCTGGCAGAGTGCCAATAACTCTCTTCACAGAGGAGGTTGTTATGAAATGGTTTGGACTAAACAAATGTTTCAGCACATCCTCTGACAATTTCAAAGACTTTATGACTAACCTTGACAAATGCAAACTGCCGATTCCATATAGTAATCTAATCCAAATGGCGAGGATCACCTCCCATCCTACCCCGGCTGGATTTTACAACCCATTCTGTTATGGTCCTCTCATGGGGGGTATCAATTTGCCCTTCTCTCCAAAGGGAGGAAAACCACCAAAACCAAGCAAAAAGATTCCTTCCATACCAATCATAAAATGATGGAATGAGACTGTGTTTAACAATTTATAGTACAAAACATGGGCATGTTCTGCTGGAAACTCTCCCACAGTTTGGATATTTCATGAGACAAATGTATGCCATGCTAGTAACTGTTTCTATCCCTGTCTTCCAACCTGAGCAGGTAATGGACAGAATTGTAAAGCTTGAGAGTATTGGCAGTTTATAAGGAAATGTGCTAAAGGAGAGAAAAGACATTCCAAACTTCATAACCCAACTAAAAACAGGTGAATGGAGGGCTGTAGACACACAGTGCTGTGAGAAAACCCCTTATGGATATTTCTGTGATTGTGGAATGGCAGAAACCAACAGTAAAGTGTGCGATGTAAATCTGACACGTACATAATAACTTCACCAGAGTAATCATCAAAGATAATGATGTTTGCATAACTACAACACATACACATTTTTACCTTTCCATCAATGGTAGTCTTACACAATGCCAGATCAATAATACTTCATTTTGCATGACTCCCCCTACAGCCTGTTCCATTGGGCCCTACCACTTTCCATATGTAAATACCACACGTCACATTTTGTCTACTAGACCTGAGGATGAGTTAAGATTTGTAGAAGAAATCCCAGAATTTGATTTTGAACTACCCGAGTTGGACAACATGTTAATGGCAATGGTTAAAGACAATCATATCATCAAAGTACAACAGGGGCTCTAGGGTAAGGATGGTACTCTCATCAATCAAATGCATGATGGAGATGTAGACCTAGCCTACTCAACTGCATTGTGGGAATTGACATTTAAAGCCGCCGTATGCATCTGTTTAATACTGATTTTGTCACTGCCGGTATTGAAAGTAAATTTTGTAAATATTTTCATCACATTCCAGAGACGTCCTTTTTCCCCCCTCTTTTCCCCCTTTTCAGAACCCGCTGCCATTAGCCGTTCCCACCACCCTTCATATTCATCCTACTGGCCCCTGCCTACCTTCCCACAAATCCAAAGACCACACCTGATTTAAATTACCTGCTGGCCATCCTGTATTTTGCATTACACTCAGTTATTTATCTGTATCGTGAATCATTGGTTGTGTGTATTTGTACTGCGTGTTAATCCCTGGTTGTATCGCGAGTAGTGTACCCGTTTCCCTTGTTTTACCCTGTTTGTTACCGTTCCATTTGTCCACCACGCTGAGGCATTGGGACAGGTAAGAGAGGCCTTTATATACTTGCACATAGGATTAACAGGTTTTACTGTATAGACACTTGTCTAGGACAGGGTTCATACACTTTTTCACCAATGATTTTCAATGACTTTTCCATGACTTCTCCACAACCTTTAACTGAATATCCATGACCAAAACAAATGACTTTATCTCAGCGGGACAATTTAAAATTATTTATTGTAACACTAAGTAAAATTAGGTCTGCATCTGAAATATATGGTGACTCTCTAAAACAAATAAACACCAGACAGACACACTTAGATACATTCTCTCATATTTTAATTCGAATAGTTTTTGTCAGTTTTTCCAGTCGAACGTCTTTCTCTGTAGGCTACATTCGCTAGTTAGTACACTCAGTATGTGCCTTAGGAGCTGACGGTAACCCTTCTAACCAATCGTGAGCTTGACATTCTTACCTTTAATGCTGATTTTAAATTGGTTAATATTAGCCTTCAATCACTCCCTTTCGCTGCACTCCACTGTCACGCGACACAAAGAGCTAACGCGTTAACTAATGTTACCTAAAGACAAAAGTTTATGTTCAATTTATTAGCGTTATCGAAAGCTGAAAAGTTGAAGCGCACGATTTTACGGCATTTTTTTAAACGTTAACTTAGTGTTTTAGCGACCCGTTTGAAACAGCTCATTTCTCCGATGCAGTTTACTGGCGGTTGATTTAATTAGCGGTATTAATGTGACGAGAAGCTCTTTGTCGTTTGAATGCATAACACGCAATTCCTTGAAGAGTCGACACATTTTATGCGTGACAGTTTAACTGTTACTTGTAAACCGTACTGTTATATTGTCGTTTTTTATCAATAAAAAATCTATTGCATATATTGTTGGTGCTCCTTACATTTTGGTGGGTGCTCCTAACTTTTTGAAGTTGGGAGCACCAGTGCTACGAAGTAAAAAAGTTAATTTCGAGCCGTGATATATTATTGAAGCTGCACTTCCCTGGCATATTGTCGGCACAGTAGGGCCTACGTTTACTAACTGCTACATTAGCAGAAGCGTGCCTGTTGGGCGTGCCAGTAAACAGACTGAGCCAGACTGAATTAACTTCTCACACCACCAAAATACCGCGAAGGTTACGTGACAATTTACGTTTTATTACTATACATACTATTTTTACGATTGGATTAATTAGTAATTATATTTGATGCAACTTTAGCTGTGTTTCCATTACTTTTCCAAAACTTTTCAAAAAATATTATTTTCCATAACTTTTCCAGGGCCTGGAAATTGCATTTTAAATTTCAATGACTTCTCCAGGTTTTTCATGACCGTACGAACCCTGCTAGGAGTGGTTGCTACCATCTGTATTTAAGTTTGTTAGCCAGAGTAGTTAAGTAGGCTATTGATTTGGATGTCCCTAGGTAGGTAGTCTTCTACATTTGGTTATAGCTTGTTAATTTATTTGGCAACACACAGGATACAAATCCTCTGTTGTATATGTGTCTGTAAATATTGTACATACCGTTTTATAGCCTGTCACCATCTGCACTGTTAACAATGGTGTTTAATCAGTGACAAGTAAACCCTTTCACTTCCAAAAACCTAACAAAAATAAAATGAAAAACACAAACACAAAACAATGACAAAATTCCTAACTCCACTTGGAGTTTTCCCTATCTCACACTGGATCCTAACTACCCACCCTGGCAGCTAAGCTACTTGCCGGGATAAACACGTACAACAAAAGACACGTCTCGTAAAAGGCAAGGGTCAAACACAACTCAGTTAGCCCTTTGAAAAAATAATTAAGTAAAAATATGTCATTTGTGAAACCTTTTACTGCCACATGCCACCCTCACTCCATCGTATTCTCTCCCAGCTCCCACACACAGCTCAGGTGTGAGTCCTCCTTTTATTAGGGCTTAATGAGGTGACTGCCTTCAGCTGTAGGCACCTGTCTGTTGCTGCAGTGAAAAGGGGCGGAGGCAACCGTGGGGGAAGTAGTCCCTCTATAATGGTGCCCCTACACAGCATATAAAACTCCATTTGAATAGCAGGTGTTCCTTTGGTTTTAGGTGACAATAAAATGGTCTCCCTCTCTAAAATGTGTGCGTTCCATTACATTTCACTCCTCACCTCCTTTCCTCCACTCCCCCACTACCATTTGTCTGTTATCCAGAAGTATGAGTAGGAAAGGGGGTAGGAGGCAAGTGGAGGACAGGAGAGCATGAGGGGGTATGAAAATAGATTTTATAGTTTCCTTACCATCGAAAATGATAAATATCATATCAAGTTCCGTGTCAATTATGTTGCATTATTATTATCAAGTTCTGTGTCGATTATGTCACATTATGTACCAGAGGTAGGCTGTATTTCTAGGTTGTTTCATGAAGTGAATGGAAGTGAATTAAAATGAGATTTGGTTCCTTTGGAAGACAGGGCGAAAATAAAATGACTCTACATTATTCATTCAGTCTAGGCAAGGAAACTGGAGCTTAAGATGTTACGAAAGTGAAATACCCCTTCAAGCTCCATTGTTTCCCGACCTATAGTATATCTTCATGAAGGAATGAAACCCATCGACTCACAACTTGATAATATGGTATTTATCATACAGCACATAGGTCCCATGTCAAGAAAGAATTTTTGTTTTATTTAAAATATACTTTTAAATGCAAGAAATCCAGTCTTTTCATTGTCCCAGAGGCAAACTAGATATTTGCATGCCTAATCTGTCCCTCCACTAATGGTATGGGAACATGGTAATGTTGTTACTGACATTGTAAACATTGCCTTATCGATCATTGGAAATGAGCAAAAATATTACTTTGATATTATAATTAGCAACATGATCATGATCATTTTTATGAGCTCAATAGTAATTCGCCTGGCAAATCAACAGACACAAACTAGCTAGCCAGCCAACTAGTAGCACGATGTAACCTTGGCTAACGGGCTAACTCAGGAAGTTTTTATTTGGCCAACTGATGTGAAGCTACCTAACTGGCTGTTAAGTTTCATGTGCCCACACTGTCCATTGGACATCTCTCACAGGGTTTCAATTGCAAAATCAATCGCTGTTTCCACTGCTATGACTGTTTATTTTCCCATGTCGAAAAAGACCGTTCGGTTTAATTAAAATATACTCTTAAATGCAAGAACAGTGTTTTCATTGCTCTAAAGGTCAACTGCAAATTGTTCCACTAATGGTATAGGAGTGTGGTAACGTTGCTGACATTGTAAACAACCAAGAAGTGGTAGTGGGGCTACATGAAGTATGACAATGCAAAAAACAGTTGAGTTGCCTAGGAGATAAGCCAAAATATCACTATAATATTAGAATTGTCAACATGATCATCAATGTTAGCTTGACAGTAATTCACCAGGTAAATCGACAGACACAAACTAGCCAGCCAGCCAGCAAGCAGTACGATGTAGTCTTGGCTAGCTAGCTAACTAAGTTTTTATCTAGCTAACTGATGTGAAGCTGCTCAACTGGCTGCTACGTTTCATTTGCCCAAGCTATCCCCTGGACTGTGTGCATTGTTCATTGGCTCTGTCTCAAGCCACTTTCACACTTTCATTTGCGCCCGATACCCACTGAACCTCTCTTGAGGGGTTTCAATTGCTCTCTCAGGCTTACTGGATCACTCTCGCGCTAAAATGTTTTTTTTTTCCTCTCACGTTTTTTCTACCGACTTTTGTCCACAACGGTGCGTCATACTCTGAAGCCAGGCTGTGGCCAAGGGTGAAATTTTTATTTATTTTTGCTTGGAAACATATATTGTTTGCCGTATTTACAACATCAGGCATTGAAACCTACAGTCTACTGTTGAAATGTGGGAATTGTGATTTATACTAACTGGCTGCTCTGGAAATGCTCTAATGTTAGGATTTTATGCACTGTCCAAGACCATCATCTGATCAACATTTTGACCATGGTATTTCATGGTATTTTTTGACCATTTTACATAATATCAGTGCATTTATTTACCATATCCTATGATCTAACGAGATATTTTCAAAGAACGACATGGTTATTTGTCAGGCCACAATTATTGATTACATCTTGTGCTTTCAGCCATAAGGTAGAGTCCAGGGTGCCTCAGGATATCTCAGACAAAATGGCTGACGTTTTGAGCAAATTGAGCCATCAACTCACTAGACCCCATACAGAGGAACATGTTGACCATGTATATTATGAGCTTGAGAATGTTTTGACTATTCTTGCAAGATGTGCAGACCATGTTGTTGTGGATAGCGTTGAGCAGATCTGTCAGAAGTTGGAGAGGGCCCACAGCTTACTTGGCTCACGGCTCCCAGGGAACACTGGACGGAAGGTGCAACAATTTTTTTCCATCGAACAGGAAGAGCTGGAGTACCTCCTCCAGTTTAACTTAAATCTACCAGAAATTGCATGTTTATTTTCTATAAGCCTTCAAGCAAGCAAGCTTCTTGCATTCATTGTGAAGGTTGTTCCTAAGTTAAACAACTAAGGTTTAACAAAGTAAGGTTTAATTTCTTTTTTTAATGATCTACTCTATGGTGACACATAGTGTCACTGCCATACAGACAAACTGAAATCTAGACGATCGTTAACTGTAGCTACCTAGTTAGTGTTAACATTTTGATAGCTAGCTGGCAAATAGGCAGAATCTGATGATAAATATTAAAATGATTTGTCTTTTCTTTTTTTGTTCGTTTTGCTGTTGCCTTTCCAACCAGTAAACGTTTCCAGTGAACTTACTGAAGACCTGGGGTAGTAAAAAGAATGCACCCGTTTTTCCTACCCATGTCTTCCCTTTCTGCTCCTGCACATACTCTGTGATGTTTTCATTGACTCCTCGATACTGATTGCATGGGTGAGGTGAATGCGCTCATTTATGTGACATGGTGGAAATGAAGTGTCTAGGAACAAGGTAGCAATTTCTAGTCCACATACCTGTCAAACTTTCCTATGGTAATCGTGAGCAAAGATCGAGTTAGGAGGGAGAACTTGAATCTAGTAACAAAACTTGATGTTACAACAAAGTGTTTTAGTTTTTGGCTCTTAAGAGGCTTGTCTATTTTTGATAGAATTCTTTTGTCCAAAGTGTAAGGTATGTCTAGGATGATATATCATTCTGTATATGTCATTCTGTATTTATATAATCTAAAACTATTAGAACTGCAAATACCATTATTTTTAATGGAAGAATAAGACCCATTATATTCAAAAATAACAACTAGCGAAAGATTATGAGAATGGTGGTTTGCAGTAATAGACTTTGAATCACTAGTAGGAGCTTTTAAATTTAACTGGGTCAATGCTTGTTTGTCACAGTTCACATCCATGTGGTAGTACTGTTGGGAAGTTTGATTCATTAAAATGAATCAGTAGATTCAAGTCCGTATATCAAAATGAATCAAGTTTTCAAGTCGTTCAAGTCATTTTCGCATACTTAACCATTAATAAAACACTGACTTGTCGAATGTAGTATTCACGTTCTTGTCCTCCCTCTCCGACTCTAACTTGAATACAGCTCCTGGATAATGTAGGTGCTCACAACAATTCAGCATAACAGATGGGAGAAACAATATTTATTTTCTTGCCTCTTTATTAAAGCGCAAGTCTTTTAATCAGCGAAGTTACAAGCTCCAATCAGCGTGACAACATCTTTCCCACACACAGCAATTCTCGCATGCTGTGAATTCACCCTTAGTTCAATGACTATCTAAACAGAAGCTACTGCTAAGCCGTTTATGACTATAACACTTGAACATTTTTAGCAACTGTAATGACATTGATTCTGTAATATCAGTCTTAATCTTGCTGCGCCGCCTAGGACTCTGGGTAGACTCCCGGCCATGTATCGTTAAAAAGTTAGACAGCTGGTCTTAATAAATGCCAATTTACAAATTTCATTTTGTTAATGTAAAATTATATAGGCTATGTAGCCTACATTTGTTGGTATAACCAACTGAAGTCCCAGAGGGGTTTGGTATTTTAACTATGTTTATTTTCCTATTTATATGTTTATTAAAATTATTCTCTGTTCATATTATTATCACTCTTCTTGACAGTAGTTTCTCGTTTTTTGATCTTGCACTAGGCTACCTTTACTATATTTCAACTCTGATCCATATTTTATATTTCTCTTGATTTGTTGTTGACATAAAGACTGGAAGTTAAGTCCAGCGTCATTTAATTGCTGAATAACAACCAGAAATAAGTCTCATTCAATTGCTACAATCTGTTCATGTTATATAATTAAGGACAAAGCTGTTTCTAAGGACGGACAAAGCTGTTTCTAAGGACAAGCAAAACAATATATCCTGCTATTCTGCATCCATTGGGTTTTGTTTAAAGAAATGCCCCATATACTAATTTATTTTTTTACCAAATCAAGAGAATATGTTCTCATAACACTGTTTAAAAAGTTGATGTTGTCATCAAGGTTGTCATTAAAATCATGCACGTGACATTATTTTTCACAAATCTGAACACTATTTTCGCCAAACATATAACATTTCCTGTTTGTCTCACTTCTGCTCGGATAGGCATTAATAGGCCTATGCTGTACACTTGGCGAGTCATTCAGTAGGCTACTTTTTGAGTTTTCGTACCAATTTAGTCTTTCAGTTCATTTGAGTCATTGAGTCATTCAGTATGCTTCGTACAGTAGAATCATTCAGTTCATTTCATTCATTTGAGTCTTTCAAACTCTGAACGAATTGAAGGAAACAAACTCCAGCAGAGTAGCACGCAAGCAATTTCTTATAATTTATTTAGTGACATGAATAATATTTGCAATGCCTACAGTGCAAATACTAAAAAAGTCCTGTAGTCATATGCCAGTTTCTTACATTTTGATAATGTATTGTCTTTAGTGATGGGAGTCTTGCAGTGGCTGAACGAAGAACCCAACTTGGTCATGCTTTTCACAGATTTTTGCGCACCATTTAACCTGCATTAAAAAATAAAAGGTGCGCAAGTTTGGTGATGCAAGTTGCGAAATCTTTTGCAACCAACAAAGGATTGATTATAATAATGTGCCAGAAATACTATTGTCTAGGCAAAAAAGCAAAAATGAATTTTCATTGCAAACTTTCTTTTTTAGTTGGCAATGAAATACTGAGAGATCCCATATATACAACAGGTTAAACTATACATGTCCTGGATCAAAAGCTTCTTTACCACAAGAAGTGCATAAAATCAAAGGGTGGATACGCAGAACTACTAAAGGTCTATGAAGTAAAAAGTCAGCAGTGTACCCAGTGTCTCCAAATCTATCCAAAATGTATAAATTATGCATTACTTTAAATCACAACATAATCATGTGTTTCACTACCAATCAACAGTTCTGACTCAAGAAACTCACTTTTGTATCATTTTCAAGTGAGAATTACAAGCTTTCCATCGGCACAGTGGTCTAAAATATCTAGGTGTCCAGAAACATATGCAGAATCTCTCCAAAAATGAATTAAATGCTTTTTGTCCATAATAAAGCATATAAATGAGCCCCATGAAGTTTAAGATGAAACATTGATATCAGATTTAAAAAATCATTCAAAAACATTGTCACATAATGTGGTACAGTACCTATATGTAATCATTAACTTGTGTATGTTTTTCTGTCCTCTACAGTATGTAATATTTTCTTGTATGGGGATGGGACGACATGAAAACAATATTCAACCATCCACCACGTTTTGGCGATGTTCCAGCTTTCATGTCACATCCGGTGCTTGAAGCACAAAACCTACTAAGCTACTAATGTTACAGTGTGAAATATTCTCATTATAAAATACCACTAACCTATATAAATACACTTAACTTCAAAAATAATGTATATAACCGAAATATTTTGATTACTTGCATATGGACGGACAGAATCAATGCTGTCGTTCTCTTCTGACTTAGCCCAGAAAACGGTATATATGCTCAGAAGTTCTCTAGAATAATCTTATTTTCCAAGAAATGACGAAACTCAGCGATAAAGTTTTTGCCGGATGCAGTGTCCTACTGCTACCATGAAGTGAATACGTAAGGCTGCAATAATAAGACAAAACATATGGTTATGCTGAGCTGTAAAATGCTATTCCAAAAGTAAAACTAGACATATTACACATTGTTAGAAAGCTTATTCTGTCAGCCAGATTGTACTACAAAGGGCGACAACACCGTGAACGTGTGGTATTTCGCACAGCTATTTAGTAAGCTACCCAGGCATCAAAAATGTGCGTATATATTATCTAAGCCAATATATGACCACTCAGACTCGAAAGGGACATCTCTGTGTACAACCAATGGTAAGGTTGTATATTTATTCTATATTTAGTCCCAGATATTGACAGTGGAATGACATAATATAGTTCTACTATAATTCCTCTTTTCTATTTCAGTGTTCAGTGAGCAGAATTTTTCACAGCTGTACTGGCATACCTTCAGTTATTGTTGGCTTTATCTTGTTGCTATGACAGAATACAAATTTTTAGTGGTGAAAGAATATTTTTACGAATGCCCAGATAGACTATTGTCCAGTGTGTCAGGCTTGGGGGGTGTAGTTACAGATGAGACCGCAGGGAGGGGGTGCTTGGTAAATGGACTACGGGCACGACTATGGTGACGCTTTGAAATCTGTCCATTTCGACTAAGCTCACAACCATTAGGCTGCATTCCAGATCATGCGGCTAGCCTGTGTCAAATCATTTTGTTTTGTGATGAGTGTCATTTGTGATTGGTGGGCTAGCTAGCAAACATATTTTTTTTATTTTTTTTTTTAGCTAGAATTCTATGAATGTATTTTATAGAAATGCACAGCCTAGAAAACAACATTTAATCATTTTATTTCATAAATAAAATAAAATATGTTTTGTGTGTTTTACACATCTTAAAGGTGAATTCCAGATTTTTTTTGCGACCCCTAGTTTGAGAACCACTGCCTTAAGAGTGTTACCCCTAGCCATCACTCATCCCAAACATATTTTTAATTAAACTAAAATAAATTCCAAATTCATGATTAAGTACGGCGTGTCTTATATTAACAACTTATATTTTGAACTATGTACATTATTTTTAACCCTCTGTTTAATTATAACAAGTCTACTGATTTTCTTTACTGTTTTTTTTTTTTTTTTTTTACGTGTTTACTTTTCATTGAGCCCATTTGGAAATCTGGAGTTTATTATTTTGATCCACTGTCTTTCTTAAAATTTTCTTTCTCTTTTTGTCCAATTTGGATTGTGAGCTAGACTTCTGATAAAAATTTTACTTTTTAGTTTTTCGTGTCTTGTACATTCTTCTACAAATTTTTTTCTGATGTTTGATATTGTATATGTGTGAATTGAGCCAGGTTTAATTGTGGTTCCCGTTTCTCCTACATATTGTTTCTTGCAGTTCATACTCATGATCAAGTAAACAGTTTTTCCTTTTTAGGGAAACATTTTGTGTTATATTGTAGGAATCTTTTGTCTTGCAATTTTGTATGATATTTTTGAATGGTTGTAGTTTTTGTTTGGCGGGGGGTCCAGTTTACTGTGCGGTATATAGATCTTTTAGATTTCTGTTTCTCTTGTATGCTGAAAGTTTCCATTATATCGGTTTTGCCCAGTATATGTTCCAGATTGTTTTTTAATGCTATATTTGCCCTAGAAGTGTATTTGGAGAATACTGATATAAGGAGGATAATTTTCTTGTGTTGTGATTGTGTGTCTGAGGTTTCTTGTTCCCTTTGGTTTTTAAGCCAATCTTGTTGGATGGATTTCAGAAATGTTCTGGAATATCCTCTATTTCGCAGTGCTTGGAAAAGGGTTTTGATGGCCGCTTGGGAGTCCGAATCCTGTGTGCAGATTCTTTGAAAATGGATTAGTTGTGATTTTGCGATTCCTCTAAAAGTAGGTTTTGGGTGGAAACTGTGTTTATGTAGTAGTGCGTGAGTGTCTGTTGGTTTGAAAAAAACTTTTATATCTAATTTATTCGTTTTGTGAAAATACTGGCCTTTGTAGCTGGATGTATCAAGGAAGTCAATTTCCTTATTCTGTAAGGTGTATTTTATCTTAATTGATTTGTGATGAGTGTTCTTAATATATATAAATTGTTTTAATTGTGTTTCTGTGTGTGTCCATGTACCCCAAATATCACCCAGATATCTGTAGTAATGTGTGGGTAATAGATCACATTTGGGAAATAGTGTCTCTTCCCAATACGCCATATATACATTTGCATATGCTGGAGCAAATGTTTGCCTTTGATTTTTAAAAAGAATTTTCCATTAAATTTAAAATCATTTTTGGTAGGACTTAATTGTAATAGTTCTGGTAGAATATTTTTGGGCCTGTTTTTGTCCTGATACTTGTTGAAGCATTTTCTGATTGCTTGTAGTCCCTTAGTTGTTTCTGTGTTGGTATACAAATTATTTACATCAATTGTGAATAGTAGATTAGAGGGTTCTAATGTAATTTCTTTAATTTTGTTTACAAAGTCATAGGTGTCTTTTATGTTGCTGGTATGTTTGGTAGATAAGGGGTTCAGCCTGTAGTCCAGGTATTCCACCACTCTATAGCTTTCACTATTGCAGTCGGAAGTGATTGGTCTTCCTGGCGGTGTTTGAGGTGTTGGTCAACTGTCTGGAGATTTATGAATTTTCGGTAAGAGGTAAAAGCATCTAGGCCATGGGGTATCTTCTCCGTTTAGGTATTGGGCCTGTTTTGGATTTAAGAACCTTTTGTGTCCCAATTCATAATTTTTTTTTGATGTATTATTGGGATTGAATCCATGTATACAGGTTGTTCTAATCTTTGATATAATTCTGAGTGCTTCCTTCACATATTCTGTTCGATCCATCATCACTGTGGCACTGCCTTTGTCTGCTGGTTTTATTGCTATATTTGTCTTAGTTATTATAGATTTGTTTCATTTTCTGGTTCTGTTCGGTTTGTCGCTTCTGGGTGGAGTGATATAGACAGGTTTCCAATTGCTTTTTTGTCTTTCAATCAAGGTTTTATTTCAGGTATTTCTTGGGGTGATGGTTCCCAATTGGAAGGGGGCATAAAAGGTACTTTTAGGCTTTTTTCTCTTTGTGCTGAATTGAAAAATGCTGCCAATTTTAGTCTACGATCACATTGTGAGACCTCTGCTCATAGTCCTGCTTTTTGCCACATGGGGATGAATGATAGGCCTTTTTGTAGAATACTAGCCTGTATTGGGGAAAGACTTGAAGTGCACGAGAGGTTCACCACCATTTTGTCTTGTGTTTTTGTAGTTCTTGGGTTCAATGTTCTTTTCAGTATAAATACTCTAACTAATGTTCGCTCATTGCTTCTCCTGCTTTTTGTGTCCAGTGGATCCCATCTTCTGTGGTCCAGAATTTTGAGTCTGATAGTCTGGGGATGCTCTTCCCTGTTTGCTTGTTCAATTAATTGAGCTTCCTAATGTTCTTTTTAATGCCTGTGGGTAGTTGGTGGCTAAAACCTATGACCAGCATGAATATGGTGCAATTGGGAAAGGTGGTTGCTGTTGCCCCAGTATTTTGACTTAGCTGTTTGTTCAGTAATGTTGGGTTGCTTTGTGATCTATTATTTAGACTGAAAGAAAGAACCACTTTCTCTGTGTCCATTGTTCCTGGAGTTTTGTATTTGAGAATATGGTAGACGTGGGTCAGTTGTGCTCTTGGATAACTGTCCTTATGCACTCTGCGGTCCCTTATCTTAGGCATTCTACAGAGGTTGGAATGCCCAAGGATCACCGCTGGTCTTTTCGGTTTCAGGTGCCAATTGCGATGTTTGTCCCTGGCATTTTCATGTCTTGTTAAACCAATTGTTTCCTCCGTTGTTTGAAAGTCAGGTCTTATTGTGTCTCTACTGGGTCCCACAAGGGGACTGTCCTCTGAGGATTGGCTAGTGGTATTCTCAATCTGTATGACTGCTTGTGTCAGTATGGAAGGCTCAGTTGTAGGGGGTGTTGAGGATGTGTCTGTGGTTGTGTGGGGCGATTCGGGATTGGGAGTACTTCCGCTTTCTTCTGTAGAATTTGATCTTTCTTTGTAAGGAATCGGAGAGCTAGATACGGATGTTGATTGGGGTTGTGCAAATTCACAGTTTGATGGTGTTCCTGCTGTTTGTTCTTCTGGCACGGGATTGTTTCTTGTGTCTTGTTGGATGTCTTCTGTCTCTCTTGGAGGATTGGTTTCTATTAGTCTGGTAACTGTTTGGGTAACTTCCTGTATGGTGCTGTCATGAATGTGTCTGAGGTTTCTTCTGGCCCATCTGATTGTTACTTCCTAGGCTTGTCTCCAGTGGCTGTAGTTTTTATGATTGCTCCCAGGATTTGGATTGTTTATAGTGGTCTTCCAGGGTTAGGGTTAGGGTAATGTGAATGGGGAAACCACTAACCTAGCTAACATTAGCTAACTAACACAGCATTTCATATCCCAAATTGTGCACATTATACATAAAGGGACTATCGACCTCTCTGCTTCATGCACGGCAGAAGATGCTTTTGTTCTTCCATCCTTGCACGCAAAGAATGAGGCCCAATTTCCAGAAAGACTGGTAATGCCCAACTTCCAGCACAGAAGAAGAGGACAGCCTGTGTGTGGATGGGGGCACAGGATAAAAGTCTCAACAATAAAAAAGGAAACTCACAAAAGTTACTGAGTGCATGCGTGTCACTTGATCTGCAAATACAGATTCAACACTTCACAAGCCATTTTTACATTTGAAAATGTCTTATTGCAAAAAAATACAGGTGGAAATTGAAAACATATTTTTGGTTTTCTTATACAAAATATGATATGTTTGTGCAAAAGGGACAATATGCATTTAGAAATATGTGTGTAATTCTACAAATCAGTGCACATTCATTTAAATGACAATTTACAAGACACAAATGGAAAGGTATTTGCTTCTGGATAGTAAAACACATTTGTGACTTGTTTCTTATGTATGTATGCTTTGTCAATAATATTGAGACTAATCTTTCCATAGATTTGTACCTTCATTATGAAAGATGGAGCGGCGACCTGTCCAGGGTGTATTCCTGGTTCTCGTCCAATGCATGCTGAGGCTCTAGCACCTCCCACAACCCTGACCAGGAATATGTGGTACAGATAATGAATGGATGGATTATCAAAGATAATGCAGGTGTAGGCTATATCATACGTACGGTAACTGATCACATGCAGTATTTTCCTTCCATATATTAGATACGTCTCTGAAAAGTTCAACACCATCTTCAACATCGTCATTATAGTTTTTAAAAAACTATTTGAAATATAATTAATCTGTTCCAGATATGTAGGTTGTACAAATAGTTTTAAACTGATGACTCGTACATAATAAAACAAAATAATAGTAATGTAATGATGTCCAAATGTTAGTTTTGGCAATGTATTTATTTTAATTACCTACTTTTAACCATGTGTGCAGTTCCCTTTGTTTACTGAACCCTGGGAAGCATGTCAAATCGAAATACTCAAAACTAATCTTTATACTAGAAGCTAATCTTTCACTTGTCTGCACATATGTTTAATAAGCTAAAAAAGCCTCAGTAAACTGCCCTTAAAGCTCAGATTACAATTCTTGTAATCCTAGGTCATGGTTTAATACTCTACGTAGTCTGAAACATCGGTTCTGTGCAGGAAACTCTCAATTCAACCCTTTTCTGCATGGATGAGTCAATAACGAGGCTCGTTCATGAGCGGGTGTGCTCGTATAAGCAGTTATGAGTACTGTGACGTAAAACCATGCGGACCAAATTGGAGTGAAATAAATCTTATATCTTTTGTTGGACTCAGGAAAAAAATCGGTGCCTGGAGAGTAACTAGTTCAGTGTGAAGAAATTGTCGGGGCAGGGGGGGGGGGGGGGGGGGGGGGGGGGGTGGTGCTCAGCTGGCGGTGTGGGCGCGAGGAATTGCGTGTTATACATTGAAACGACAAAGCGCTTCTCCTCACATTAATACCGCTAATTAAATCAACCGGCAGTAAAGGAAAAATTAGCTGTTCAACCCGTCGCTACACAAAACACTGCACAAAAAATGTATTGTCAGTCATTTCGGTGTCACCCCCCCTAGTACGCCTCTGCTCCGAACCGTTTAGTGCTTGACCGCAGGTCCGACTGCATAGTCCCATTCACTGAACTGAAACACGGCCGAACGTTCGGTTCAGCTTGCTAACTAGTGAAATGAGAACGGTCGTTCGTGAAGGATAAGCCAGTGAGCTGAGAATTTAGTTGGATAAAGATTAGTGTGGAAAAAATCCAGTTTACCAAAAACAGCTGACGGTTAGTACCGAAAATGAAAACAGACGAACTGCGGTTCATATTAGCACATTATTTTATTTTAATTGAATTTAGTTTTCCAGTTCAAAAAATATAGACAGAGCATTTTCCCACAGAATATTTAATAGTCAAAGAACCAAACACTTTTCCCCTATTTTTTAATGAAATGTTTTCGTTTCGATTTTATTCTAAACAATTTAGTTTGAAAGAATGTGTTTGATATGGCCATTTTACTAAAATTCCCAAAATGGGTTGTTTTAGGCCTTGATGCTGATTTCTTTTCGTGTAGCTTGGTTTATTTGCTGGCATCATTCACAACGGGGATACGTAAAAGCACATTAGAAGTCCTATGTGTGAACTACTATTCAGCGTCTTTGTTATGTGTACAGAAATTACGTGTTCGGTTGGTGGTGTACGAGCCAAAATCGTGTGTCCCACCGGTGTATTTATATAAACACAGTTTGATGAAACAGAAATGCATCGGTCAAGACTACCGTAAATGAAACCAGTTGCATATTTGAAAGGACCCCGGCGAGTACCATTACAACGTTAAGACTATATTTTCAGGGATCATTTCTATAGTTTATAACTGAGAAATGCGTTTCGAAAGTGTTTGGTCTCGCTACCCACAATGACGAGATAATGCATTCCCTTCTGAGCGTGAAGCGAATAGAAAGTGTTGATTTGATCAATTGCTTGTTATTATTGATGACCGTTTCGATTCTGAAAAGAATACGGAGGTAGGGGATGCGTTCTGAGTGGTTAACCTGCTTGTGGTCAAAAAATTGAGTTTTAAATGTCCATTTTTTTGTTTTGATCGATGATCTGATGGAACTGTTGGTCTTGTTGAATCATGTATGCTGAAAAATTAATTACGGATACGTGGCGAATGAAGTATGCTTTCAAGTAAGACTTGGTTAATTTATAGATGAAGGTTTTAACTTTAGCCACGCACTAAGATACTTTTTGACTTATCAATATCTTGATTGATACTATGATTACATAAATCAGATTGTGTGGTTCTGGGCTCAAACAAAAACCTGTATACGCAACGGCCATTTTCGGATAAGACATGGCTCTCCAACCCGGTTGCTGAAGTTCTACGGTAGATATTCATTTCAAGCCTGACTGGACACACCTGAATCCTAACTAACTAACTAATTAGCCGCTCCACGAGATCTTTAGCTGTTGAATGGGGTGCGCTTAGGGTTGGGTTGGACTAAAATCCTACAGGATTGTAGATCTCCAGGAACAGGATTGGCCACCTCAGGTGTAAAAGTACTACAGCTTTGCATATAAAGCAAAGTGTACTCCCCACATCGTGACATCTATTGCTGAATGTTAACTACAAATTAACTGCGATATATGAATGAGTTTGTTGTTTCCCTGACTATGCAAGGGACTTTAAAATGTTGGCCACCCAAAACTGCTGAAAAAAATGTTTATTTGTAGAATATGCGTTGCGTGCAGTACAATGATGAAAGCTACTAGTTATCAGCAAAAGAAAGCTCATGATTTTGAATTTTTTTCATATTTTGGATTAAGCTTTGCCAGTGTAATTCTTACTGGGAAATACCTAACCACTGCGGGGCGTTAAAGGCACTGCGTCAATCGTTTGCCACGGGGGAAATATAAATGCCTTTGATGAAACTTTTGGTGGAATTGTGTTTACATTTGACTACATCCGCTTTAGAAGCACACGATTAGTAAGCCTACGACTCCTGCACCTTTTAAACGCTTACAGACAAAACTGCCAAACTCTCATGCATTTTCACTAAATAAACTCCCTCAGTATTAACACAGCTGGTTTGGAGTGAGTTGCCAATTGAATTGCAATGTGTCAAAGCATGGATAGCACACGGATGCGCACTGCTGTGTTTATAGACTTTGGTGAAACCGTCAGGGCATCAGTCAGGGCAACCGTAGGTGAAACCAGTTGATACTTTAAAGGGTTCCTGACGAGTAACATGAGTAAATTAAGACTATACTTTCAGGGATCATTTCTATAGTTTACAACTGAGAAATGCGTTTCGGAAGTGTTTGGTCTCGCTACCCACAATGACGAAGCAATGAGTCTTCTTCTGAGCGCGAAGCGGATAGAGAGCGTTGATTTAAATCAATCGCTCTCTATCTTTGATGACCGTTCCGATTTTGTGAAGATCTCGGAAGAAGGAGATGCGTTCTGAGTGGTTACTTTACTAACGGTTGAAGATTATTTATGCAAGTTATATTACAATGGAGATGCACCTATACTGCATTACGTTTTAGTTAGCCAATATTTAGTGTTTATATCGAAGACAATTTAAAGCTGCAGTGTGTAGAATTTAGTGGCATCTAGCGGAACGGACTTGGCAGACATTGAATATAATATTCATAAGTAGGCTATGCTTTAATTAGTGTATAATCCCATGAAAATAAGAATCGTTGTGTTTTCGTTACCTTAGAATGAGCCCTTTATATCTACATAGGGAGCGGCAGTGTTGGGGAAGCTACTTTGAAAGCATAGCTTTGCAAGCTACCAATTACTTCACATTGGAAGAAGTTGAATTACAGCAAAGCTACCCTAGGTAGAAATCTAGCTTGGTTAACTAAAGCTACTTAGAAAAAGTAGTTCAGACTACTTTGTAAAAAAATGATCAAATTGACAATGTACATGTGATATGACATTATAACAAAGTATAATACAAAAAAGTCACATGCCAGCAAAAAAATGCCACTCAATTGAGTTTATTGCAAAAAGTGCCCACTTGTTCACAGGTCATACATAACCCCCAAAAAAAAAAAAAAAAAATAACCCCACTATTCATGGGAAAGTGCAAGGCATGTCAGCTTTGGTTTTGTATATAATGTCCATCAGTCAGACACCTGCCTTCCAGAAACTAGAGTCCAGGTGGGGGTATTGCACCAAGCAGGATTACTCCATTAGCCAGGTAACTTCTAATATAAAATAGCATGACATTTACAGTGGTCCATAGAATTACCCTCTATATCACCAGATCAACTTTAAATAAAATGGCAAAAGAACAGCAAGCCAACCTCAGCCTAGCCAGACCTTCATTTGAATGATTCTGGCTAAGCTATTCATAGTATTGGATTGATTGCAGACACCTTAGTCAGCAAACTCAGGTGATTGTGATCAAATAGTAGGTGATTAAGTGCATTGCGCCATATTGTATGGGCGGCAAAATAAATCATGAGAACAGTATGACTAGGTCAGCTAACGTTAGCTAATGTTTGCTTTATGTCAGCAAACCTGACGTTAGCTGGTTAGCGACATGTTCGTTTTCGATAGAACATAATTGTTGTCAGACTAATTAATGCTACAGACTTTATTTAATTAGACTAACGTTAACGTTCACTGAATTAAATCACTTGCCTGTATGTAACATTACAATGTGGCTAACTTATCTAAACTGCTAAATTGGCTAGCAAAGTCAATGTTAATACATTCACCTTTATATGTGTTCTTAGATTTGTTTTTAACATCTTTGCAGTAGAGAGTGTATATACTCTTGGCTTGCATAGCTCACAAGTAAAAACTTACGTTTTGTCGGTGGAGCTAGTCAGTGTCATGTATTTGCTCAAGTATGGCCATGGTGAACCCTTTTGTACATGCACTACACAAAGGTCAAGTATGTGGTGGTGGCTGCCTAATGAATGCATTGTCTGGGCATGCTTTCACAGCGGTCAAGATGAAAAAAAAGGGGGCGGGGCTGGCCATAGGCAGTTCAATTACAGTAGAGAAGCAAAGGTAAAATAAAATTTAAAAATAATTTCTTTCCTTATATGACTCAAAAATGTTTGTAGTTTCAGTAGTTAACTACACAAAAAATGGCAAGAAAGTAATTTAACTACTTGAATCACTATGCAAATATGAATGTAGTTGAACTACCAGCAAGCTACTGCAAAATGTAGTTAAACTACTAATTTAATTACATGTAGTTCACTACTCCCCAACACTGGGGAGCGGGTCCTCTTCCACAGAGGCCGCCATGTTGCACCGCCATGTTTCTACAGTAGCCCAAAATGGACAAACGGCTCTAGAGGGGGCCCGGGTTTCTCTTCATCAGGCACAAATCTTTCGTCTCACGCTTACCAGGTGTGAGACGAGGGATGTGCTGGGGTGTGATTTGAGCAGGTGTCTCTCTTTTCTTTTCTCCTTTTCTCTCTCTGTCTCCCTCTCCTCTGAAGGTCTGGTGGAAAAGCGCAGTACCAGTGGCTTGACCACCGCTGTGTTTGACCAGCGGACCAGGCCGGACCCGACAGCTTTTGGGGGGAAGCAGGTACCAGTGGCTTGACCACGACCTGCCGAACCCCCCACTCACAGATGAAAGACCTGCTCTCAGGAGCCCCCCTGCCAGAAGACTCCTGCCATCTGGGGACCTACACCACTGCTGCGGAACGCCCAACGCCAGAGTCCAGAGGGGAGTTCAGCGCTGCCCGGAGAGAAGGCCCGTAGCGGCTCGCTCTCCGGGCCATCCCAGCTTTGCCGAGTCTTCGCCCTCGCTTCCTGGCTCTCCTCTCTTGCTCTCCAGACCGCAGCAGGACCATCAGGTGGACCCGGAGGACGAGGCCAGAGGAGCAGGCAGACAGGGGGACCCGAGGACCTCCCCCCAACGACTGGTGGCGGTGCCCGGATCCAGTGAGACCAGCTACTTGGATCAACGCCTGGCGCCATCTGCCGGAAGGGAGGTCCCACTGCGCCTTGCGGAGCTGATCTCCGACCAGCTCCCTTGGTGCGGCAACGTTTGGTCCCCCTGGGACAGGACCAGCAACCGCTTAGCGCTGTACCTGTGCTTCTTCCCTTTACCTGCTTAGGTCCGGCCTGAGGGAGAGGGAGGATGGCTTCGGGAGTGCAGCCAGGAGTCCGATGTCCACAACGCCGTCCGGATGACCTTCCAGAACAGCGGAGAAGGGGGCAGCGGTGCTAGTGGCCCCCCCCAGGTGGCACAAGGGGCGAAGGGCGCAGCCGTAAGGGGCGCCGCTGAGCCAGCAGCTACTGGGGGGGCAAGCAATGCCGTGGCCCCAAACAGCAACAGGAGAGTGACAGGTTTGACCTGCCTAGAATTTAGCCGGGCAGTGCTCCAGCGAGCTATGGGCTTTGTGCCTGGCGACCTGAACTGCCTGGTGAAGGTTCCGGGTAATGCAGATATCTTTGAGATAAGTTTTCGGACTGCAAATATCCTGGAGAGGTTCTGGAACCTCTATAGAGAGGGGAAGGGTAAGGCCCCCCTCAGTAATTTCGATGTAGAGCCCCTGTCCGACACGGAAAACAAGGTGGTCACTGTACAGTTCTATAATGAGGTTGTACAGGACCACGACATGAGTACGTGGTTGGGCAGGTATGGTCTTGTTAAATCCGAAGCCCGGAGAGTCCTTGATGAGGACGGAGTCTGGACCGGAGCCAGGAAATGGCTGGTCCAACTCAAACCCGACCCCTCTGCACCAGGGGGGGTATGCCACATCCCCAGCTCCATCACGCTGGGGAGACATAGGGGTGTGGTGTTCTACTACGGCATGCCCAAGCTGTGCAGGAACTGCCGCGAGTTAGGTCACTTAGCCGCAGCCTGCACAGTGGTCAAGTGCAAGACGTGTGGCGGCGAGCACAAGACCAGGGCATGCCGTGATCCAAAGCCCTGCAATCTCTGCAGAGCGAGGGGGCATCTCTTTAGAGACTGCCCCCTCTCGTACGCGAACAGGGCTAGGAGCACCGCGCCCCCTCCACTATCTGCTGCCCCCCCTTTGGCCCCACCGCCTCCCCCGCCCACCCCCATGCCACGCACCAGACCACCCACTCCTACCCCCTCCCAGCCTGGAAGCCCACCCCCACATGCACAGACCACAGCACAAGACCCTACCCGCGGTATCACCACCCCTGGAACCCCCAACTCCACAGCTCCCCCTGCCGAACTAGGTCCCACCAAACCCGTCACGGTCAAGGAGGAGCCTGACTCCGACACCCCCATTGTGGTGTTGGAGTCAGACTCCTCAACATCAGAATCCTATTCTATTACACCCTGGCAAAAAATCAAAAAAAGAAAGGGCAAACGCATCAGATCCCCAACCACAGCAAAACAACAACCTCCCAGTCAACCTCCCAACCCAGCAATAGTTCGCCAGACAACACAACCTACAAAACAATCGACACAGCTACATTCCAAACCGGAACATAGAACACAACTTACAGCCAGGCCTGAGCCCCCTCCCCGCCCTACAAAACCACCTACACCACCGCCCATATATCACAATGAAATCCTACAAACTACCATCACTGCCCACCCTAGAATCACTAGGGACCAGCCAGCCTCCGGTCCAGACCCTGTTAAAGGATCTGGAGCATCATCCTCCTCTCAGGGCCCTCCAGGGACTGGGGGGAAGCCTGGGGCAAGAACACCTGCCCCCACCTCTCCAGGACGGAACCTCCCAGGCAGTCAGGAGGGGAGGCCTGTGAGTGCACATGGTCCAGGGGTGAGTAGGCGCCTCAATAACCAGGACATCGTCAATCAAAAACTCAACAAAATCTGCAAGGACATCGCAAACAGCAACATCGGTTCATAAATCATACACAACAATAAAACTCATGGCACATTCACTAACAATTTCATCACTAAACACACGAAGCATCAGAGACCCTGCCAAAAGACACACAGTATTCTCCATTCTGTCTCAGGTCCCCTCAGACGTCATCCTGCTCCAGGAATGTGGCATTCTGTTCCGGGAGTTGGATGGCGTTCTGGGGGAGGAATGGAGAATGGGAGACTCTCTCTGGTCTGGCTCTAACATCGCCAGAGCTGATGGGGTCGGCACGTTGGTGAAAAATCCCTATGTACATATAACATCAAGCAACATCGTAGAGAGTGGGCGAATCCTCGTCACCGATTTCGAGGTCGGGACCACCACATGGTGACCGTGTCCCTGGCCTGGAAGAAACCTATAACCGTGGGTAAGGGGCTCTGGCGAATGAACACCAGCCATCTCCAAGACCCCCAGGTGCGACTCTCCTTCTCGAGACGTTACCTGGAGTGGGTGAGTCTAAAACACCTCTTTGACTCCCCGGTGGAGTAGTGGGAGATGGTGAAGGAGCGAGTGCGAGGCTACTTCCGGGCAGTCGGGCGGAGGAAGGCGAAGGAAAGGAGGGCAGTTTTTGTACATCACAATGCTGCCCTCCAGAGACTGAGCCTCCTCCAGTCCCGAGGCCTGGATGTTAGCAGTGAAATCGCACGGACTCGGCAGAGCCTCACCACCCTCTACCGGGAAGAGCGGAAAAAATTTACTTTCCGCTCCAAGCTCCAGGGCCTCGAGGAGGATGAGAAGTGCACACGGTTTTTCTTCCGCAGGGCGCGGTCTAAGACTAATAACATCTTGTCTCTCTACAACAACAGAGGTGTGGTGGTGTCTGAAGAGGCGGAGGTCCGGGAGGTGGCCGGGGAGTTCTACGGGGGCCTTTATAGTGAGAGGCCCTCCGACAGGGCTCTCATGGACACCTTCCTGGGCCGCCTTGACAGACGTCTGGGTGACGAGCAGATGGAGTCGGAGTTGAGCACCGAGGAGCTCACCCGGGCCGTGCTCTCCCTCAAGCAACACAAAGCTCCGGGTCCTGACGGAATCCCAGCCGAGTTCTACCAAACTTACTGGGATCTCCTGAAGGAGGACGTGGCTGAAGTTTTCAGAGCGGCGTACAGGGAGGGGCGGTTGGGGGCCTCACTGAGACAGAGCTTAGTAGCTCTTGTCCCAAAGAAGGGGGACCTGAAGGACCTCCGTAACTGGCGACCGATCAACCTCCTCTCAGTCGACTATAAGATCATGGCGAAGGCGCTGATGAGGAGGTTCCAAGGCCTGATTACATCGGTGATCGGACCGGACCAGACCTGCAGCGTGCAGGGGAGGTCCATTAAAGACAACCTGCTCCTCGTGAGGGATTTAATCATCCACTCCGGGGAGCGGCGGTCCCCCTTGTGCCTTCTCAGTCTCGACCAGGAGAAGACATTTGACCGGGTGAGTCATGTGTGCCTGGAGAGAGTGCTGGAGAGAATGAACATCCCTGGCCCCCTCCGGTGTTGGACGAAGATCTGCCTGACTGACATAACGGGCAGAGTGGTTGTCAACCGGCAGCCCTCTGACCCGTTTGCCATCAGGTCTGGCGTCAGGCAGGGGTGCCCTCTCTCATCTCTCCTGTACGTCATCTACCTAGAACCGTTTCTCCAGGCCATCAGGGCCAGCCCTGGAGTGGCGGGTTACCCGCTGCCGGGGGCTAGGGGAGAGCAGCTAAAGTTGATGGCGTACATGGACGACATCACCATCGTCGCCACGGATAGTCGCTCCATCGCTTGTGCCACCAAGGTGTTGGACAACTTCTGTGCGGCCACTGGCGCCCTGGTCAACAGGGACAAGAGCAAACTGTTTCTGTCTCCCTATTATAGTGAGCCTCTAACCGTTTCCTTCCCTGTACGCAGGAGCTGGAGTGCGCGGCCCCTGACCATGGCGGGTAAGATCCTTGTCCTGAAGGCAATTGTCCTGCCCATTCTTCTCTATGTGGGTAGGGTGTTTCCCCCAGACAAGGCCACCAGCAAACATATTGCTAGGTTGGCCTTTCGCTTTGTCTGGGGGAGCAATATGGAGAAACTGAGTAGAGCCACCCTCCTCAAAGAGGAGAGGAATAGGGGGCGGGGGGTCCCGGACATAGTTACAATTCTTATGGTGCAAGGTCTGGCCGCCCTGGTCCAGAACGCTGGGAAGGTGGGAAAGGCCTCTGGTGCCTTTGCCAGGTACTATGCCACCCCCTTCCTGCGGGCAATGGGCCTGGGTGTGCTGGACCTCACCATACCGTATAGCTGGGATCCCCCCTATGTCTATCAGGCCCTGAAGGACTTTGCTTTCAGGACGGGATTGCCCAGGGCTGGCCTGACCTCGTGGAGCTATAAAATCATCATGGCTCATTTAAGATCTAACGAGACTGCCACGCTCCTGAGGTCAGGGCCGGCCTGGGACCCGCAAGTCATCTGGGCAAATGTGACACACAAGTGTCTTACCAACAAACAAAAAGACATTGCCTGGATGACAGCTCACAGGTGTCTCCCCACAAGAGTTTTTATGTACCGCAGGCACTTAGCCCTCACTGAGCGCTGCCCCCACGGTTGCACTGACTCGGAACATATTAACCACCTGTTCTGGGAGTGCACCGTGGCTAGGCGGGTCTGGGGCCTTGTTGTTTCCTCTGTCTCCCAAAACAGGTTGCTGCCGAGGTCCTCCCTGACGGCTGAGAGAGTCCTCTATGGTCCCCGAGACGGACTAAAGACAATGGAGCTCCAGCGTCAGTGGGGGATCATCAACACCGTCAGGCAGGTCCTGTGGGAGACAAGAAACATCAAGGTCTACCAAAAAACATCAGTGGACCTGGTCACTCTCAGGAGGAGGATACAGAACCTCCTCCAGGATGGCGTACTGGTGGACTTCCGAAAGAACAAGGACCTGGCGAGAGAGAAATGGGGGGTGGACCACTGGAAAGAACTCATCATATAGTCCAAATGGTAATGGTAAATGGACTGCATTTATATAGCGCTTTTATCCAAAGCGCTTTACAATTGATGCCTCTCATTCGCCAGAGCGAAGGTGTCTTGCTCAAGGACACTTCGACATGCCCAGGGCGGGGTTTGAACTGGCAACCCTCCGACTGCCAGACAATCGGTCTTACCTCCTGAGCTATGTCGCTAGTCCACCCCCCTAGGAGGGGCACCCGCTCTTCACCCCAACCCGAGCACACGTATTGTTGTTTATTTTTTTAAGGAACACAGTATTTATTGTAAATATTCTTAAAATAATTTTGTCTTGTGATTATTAGTTAAAATATAGGTAGGCTTGTTTCGTATTAGGTTTCCTTTTTCTGAGTGTTTAGATTTTTTTGAAGGATTGCATGGTAGCATGCTGTCATGGTCCTGCGTTCCTGTCTGCGTTTTCCCTGTTGGGCCGCCAAAACACTTCTGTTTTGTGTCCTGCTCCCCCTGTGTTAATTGTATGATTGTTTCCAATTGTCTAATCATTGTTTTCTGGCTGTCTCGTTTTCCCTTCCCCTTCCGTGGCCTGATTGTTCATGGTGCCCTCCTGTGTCTCGTCAGTGTGTTCTATTTAAGTTGCCCTCTTGCTTAACTCAGGTGCTGGATTCTTGCGGTATGTCTGGTTGTTCTGTGCGCCCCTCCTCAAATCTGCTCCATGCGTTCCTGTCTATGTTCTGGTTTCCTTGTGTTTGTTTCCACTTGTGTTCTCTCCTGAATGTATGTATTCTGCCCGCTTCGGTTCCGCTTGTGCCTTGTGTGTTTTCTGTCCTGCCGGTGTTCCGCCCTGCCTGTGTTCTGTTTTGGTTTTTTTTAGGTTCTTAAGTATCTTTTTGTGTTTGTGGTTTTGCCCCTCGTGGCCTTTTGTTTGTTCCCTGTTGATTTAGTAAAGTCTTTGTTTCCCTTCATTTGGAGTTTTGTGTTTTTGACCTCTGCGTTTGGGTCCAACCCCCCCACGCATCCTGACACATGCAATTACAAGTCCGTACAATTCAGTTGATACGCAGAGTCACCCGCTAGTCACGATGTCTATAGTCGCGAAGTCCATTGCTTGTTTTCCCCGCCATTGTACGCATGCTCCTGAGCGGTGTTCGGAGGTATAAAGTCGTAGCCACGAGTTGATATGCACAACGAAAGCGTAGATTGAAAATTACGTGACTGTTTTTTACATTTCTTAAATTTATTATAAACAAGACAATACCTTATAGCCACCTCGAAAATAAACATATTTTCTACACTTTCTTCTAAATGTACTGTTGGAAAATTGTTAATAAGGACTAAAATAAATTACTACTACTGTTGCAAAATGAACTTCTCCTGGTCTTACATACAAAATGTATTCACTCTTGCCTCTCTTTTGGCATTAGAATAGCATATGAAACCTATAATTATGTCGGTTGTATTTGTTCAAAAACACCTGTATCCACACATCAGTGGCTACAGTTAATACTGGTGACGTTTGGCTGAATATATTCAATGATCAGGTACATGTTTTATATCATTTGGACTCAACGTACGCACTGCAATGACATGCTGATTGTGGAAATTACTTGCAACCCGGAACATGTACAAGTAATTGATCAACGGAATAATGGATATAAGCTGTTATGCAAGCATAAATTGAATTTCATCAATGATTTTCATCATTACTTAAGTTTCTTAAAACTTATATATATATATATATATAGGCTAGATAATGCTACTTATAAAATATTTATTTACAGTGTAACGTCGTGTGTAGTAACCTACAATGTTAAAAGCTAATAATTGTCAGCTTTAGGCCAAAAAAATGTCTAAAACATGAACGAAAATCTTGTGGTGAACACAAAGAGCATCGTGCAGGGCAATCATGTATGAAATCAGTTTCTAGTTTACTTGGATCTCAATGTGTAGCAGGTAGATGTTAAGACTATACTTTCAGGAACAATTTCTGTAGTTTGTAACTGAGAAACTATAGAAGAAACTTTGCACAGCGGCAGTATTGTTGCCTATGAGGTGCATCCGAGGCGTGATTATTGCTACTTTGCTTTTCTTGGCATGTGCTGGGGTTTCTCTTCATTCAGCACAAATCTTTCGCCTCATATTCTGGTGGATTGTCTCTCATCTATTCCTCTCTTTTGAAGGTCTGGTGGGGAACTACAGTACCAGTGGTTTGACCACAGCTGTGATGGAACTCCAGACCGGCGGAAAAGGCCGGACTCCGCAAGCGTTTGGGGGAAAGCAGATAGCAGCAGGACCAACAGGCCAGACCTGGAGGACGAGCTCAAGGAGCAGACAGAAGGACCAGTGCACCTCCTGGAATGGACGGTGTCTTCTGAGACCTCAATTGAGGATCAATGCCTGGCACCTTGCAGTACAGGGAGGTCCCCACGCAGAGGGGGGAGCTACTGTCGGCCCCTCTTTGTCTGCACGTCAAGTTCTAAGGGACGGGCAACCAACTCCTGAGTGCTGTCCTGTGTTCCTTTTGTCCTCAGCTGGAGTCTGGACACGGAGAGAGGGAGGATGGCACCAGGCATGCGCCGCCACAATGCCGTCAGACTCACCTGGATTCGGGCAGAAGAAGCGGGGGGCAGCTGCACCAACCAAGACCATCCGGCAGGACAGGGGGTTGAAGGCGCAGCCATAGTGGGCGTCTGTCAGCCAGCAACTGTTGGAGGGCCTACAATGCAGCTGCCCCAGACCCAGCCAGGAATGAGCCGAGAGTGACAGGTCTGACCCACCTGGAATTTAGTCGGGCAGTGCTCCAGAGAGCCATGGGCTTTGTGCATGCGGACCTGAACTGCCTGGTAAAGGTTCCTGGTTCCACAGATATATTTGAAGTTAGCTTCAAAAATCCAAATGTCCTGGAGAGGTTCTGGAACAGAGAGGGAAAAGATAGGAGTCCCCTTAGTAACTTCGCAGTTGAGCCCCGGTCTGACACGGAGTCCAAAGTGGTCACTGTGCAGTTTTATAACGAGGCTGTACAGGACCACAATGTGGCAACATGGTTGGACAGGTATGCCACTGTAAAATCTGAAGCCAGAAAGGTCCTGGATGAGGATGGTGTGTGGACTGGGGCTTGGAGATGGTTGGTTCAACAGAAAACTGATCCCTCTGCAGTGGGGGAAGTAAGTCATATCCCCAGCACAATCACTCTGGGGAGAAATAGGGGCGTGGTCTTCTATCATGGCATGCCCAAGCTGTGCAGGAACTGCGGCGAGCTAAGTCACTTAGCTGCAGCCTGCACAGTGGTTAAGTGTAGAACTTGTGGAGGTGAACACGAGACCAGGGCATGCCGTGACCCCAAGCCCTGTAATCTGTGCGGAGCGAGGGGACATCTGTACCGAGACTGCCCCCTCTCATATGCCAACAGGGCTAGGGACACCGCGCCCCCACCACCACCATCGTACTCTATTCCCCCCCATCCCCCCACTCTAATCCCAAGAGCAGACCTCAAAGAGCAATCTCAGACTGATGCACAACCTTCCTCACAATGCACTACACAGGAGTCCCTAGTCACTAGTAACACTGCTCCCCCCTCAAACCAAAGCCCCCTACATAACACAACCGGTTACTAACACTGTCACCGTTAAAATGGAGCCAGACTCTGATACCCCCATCAGATATCGATTTAAGTTCATGTTCTAACCTGTCATTTATTTTGAGCCTAAACTACTGAAAACTTTTTTATTGTTATGATTAAGCTTTAAAAAATGTTTGCGCCTTTTGTGCGTAAACATAGTTTCCACGGCTCAGAAAGGTGAAAAAAAACATTTACGCTCGACACTATAAAAAGGTGTGCTGCATGTCTGCAGTTCTGTGCACTGAGAGCAGCCTGTGGCAGTGTGGGAACATCGTTGTCAATCATGAGCCCCTTTCACACATGGAACCTGTAGCGTTGCTGTATCAACATTGCAGTTCATCTTTAAAAGCAGCCAGATGTTTCACTGAATATTAACCTTAGCAAAGATATTAATGCCACCAGCACAATACAGTTGAGGAGTGATAGTTTTAAGATAACTAATGGCAACATTTCTAACCAATGTCGCACATTTATATGACCCCAAAAAGCTCATGTTAGGTAAAAAATGGAAGCATGCTTATCAGCTAAAAATCATTTAACCTATTTGTACGCAGTTGTTTTTGGTACAATGCAGCGAAAATTATTCTGTCAGCAAGGTTAAATAGCTGACTATATCTGCCATTAATATGTGATGATAGCCAGCTTGCTAAATTGGGTAACAAAACAACTTAACACTAGAAGAGGCATACCAGGGAGAAGTATAGCATAGCAGGCAAGCATTTTGGTAATGGTGCTCTCAAAACAGACAAAGCCATGTGGAGCAAGGACAGTGGCTCTGTTCGTTCCATATCAAAAATGACACAGCAGACGTGCAGTATCTTCAAAATTGCAATGTCTTGTATTTGTGCAAGAATTGTTGAGAGGGTAAACGCATTAAAGTATTTTTTAAAGAAACTGTTGCAATTTTACTCAAGTCCGACATACTTTAGCATGCTTTGTACAGAACTTGTGCTGCTTCTGCTCCCACCGGAGCCCTGGTGGAAGATTTCTGTCCATCCTACCAGGCCCAGCCCCGGCAAATCCGAGGAATGCTGTAAACTGTGTGGCTGAAATAGCTCAGCTGGGAGAGCGTTAGACTGAAGATCTAAAGGTCCTTGGCTCGATCCCGGGTTTCGGCAATGGGAGCTGTTTCGTCTTTTGATGAGTAGAGCTGAGCCCTCTGCCTGAGTTTACCGACTGCTCACCCTCCTGCTTAAGCTACCGATTTCACAGAGTGAAATCAAGTTCTAAGATTTGTACAGTTTAAACATTTAGGATTGTCGGGCCTTCGTGCGACCAAGTTCCTGAGATGTGGACCTGCACGAAAAGCCATGTGCGGCAGTGTGGGAACATCGCTGTCAATCATCATTTGTACTTCATTGTTGCTGATTACTTACTGGGGAGGGGAAATGAGAGAACTGACTGTAGAAGGCTCTATTGACTTTTTGCTGAGGCGTGATTCAATTGCAGATGAGATAACGGCCCGAGATAAACTGGTTTCCCTTCTCACTTGGGGTCCGTCCCAATACTCAAAAAATGTATAATCCTTTCTTCCACTGCTTCCGGGGCCCCAGAGGCCATTGTGTCCTTCCTATTTCCAATGTCCCGATATTGGATGAGACTAGGGAAACGGCTTCAGACTGTGCTTCTCGTCACCTCCCGGAAAAGGATACATCGATTTGTCTTACCGCGGAAGTCTTTTCACATTTCCGTCTGACACTATCGTGATCACGCCCACAGAGATTGAAAGACCTTCCCACCGAATCGGGAACACTATCCAAACTTTAGAAAGCGGGGATGGCGGAGAACCTTACTATCCAGAAGATGGGTCTATTGCCACCAAATTTGATTTCAGATGCTACAGTGGGAAATAAAAGTTTCTCACTGTGAACACTGACATTATATTAACAGTGAGAAACATCGACTTTGATGACGGAGAAGAAAATAGGCTGTCATTTTGACTTCACACCTCTTCCCCCTCTCCTTTCCTTTCCGAGTCTCCCCCCTCCACACACTTCTGGGTAGGACATAGGTGGTAGGGGGGGAGCGGAGGAAAAAAGTAGATTATTGGTACACACCCAAAGAATAGTTCCAATTGCTAATTTTATCTGTCCTTGTGTCCACCGTCCTCGCTTGGCCCAGAAATCGCAAGAGGTCGGTCATCGTCAAGGACACTACAACTCGTTAAATGCTCCTTGAAGGATCCAGGAGATCGGTAGCTCCCGAAGGATGCTTGAGCACGGAATCCCGAGGGTATCCTTTGCGGAAGTATTTAGTTCGGAAAGAGTGAGACATAAATGATCAACCTGTGGAACTACCTCTCCCTATTTGTCACATCTGGCTTCAAACAGAAGCCAGATGTGACAAATAGTGGCTTCAAAACACGTTTGGCTGAACGAGGACGTCCCCGGTTGGCTAGTACACGCTTCTTTGATTCCGCTGTCCTTGTTCCTTCCGATGGGTGAAGCTTAGGAAAGGACACAAGGAGGTAAAGGTAAGCGATTGGAATGAGGTTTCCGGATTCTTCTTCGAATCAAAGTCAGTACTGAATCCATCCATCTGTGTGGCGCTTTTGGTTCCGGTATCCAGGCAAGACACAGGAAAATGACTGCCGGGGGACTTGTGAAGGCGAAGATGGAGAATGCGGGCATCGATCCCGCTGCCTCTCGCATGCTAAGCAAGCGCTCTACCACTTGAGCTAATTCCCCACTGCAGAAACAGCTGAAGCCATCTCCAGAATCGGCGGTGTTGTCCGTCGTCAACAGGGATCCCTGGGTCCGGAAAGAGTGAGACATAAATGATCAACCTGTAGAACTACCTCTCCCTATTTGTCACATCTGGCTTCAAACAGAAGGCAGATGTGACAAATAGTGGCTTCAAAACACGTTTGGCTGAACGAGGACGTCCCCGGTTGGCTAGTACACGCTTCTTTGATTCCGCTGTCCTTGTTCCTTCCGATGGGTGAGGCTTAGGAAAGGACACAAGGAGGTAAAGGTAAGCGATTGGAATGAGGTTTCCGGATTCTTCATCAGAATTCCAGTTGGTCAAAAGTTATACACCATACTTCAAGTGGACTGTCTCTTTAAACAGTCTGGAATATTTCAAACATTGACGTGATGACTTTTTAGAAGCTTGGCCAATTGTCATAATTAGTAGTTAATTGGGAGTTAATTGGCCCCTGTGGCCGTATTTAAGAGGCTACCTTTAGAGCCACTGCCTTTTTGCCCATGATACCTCATTTTACTTGGAACTATTTGGTACAGTGCATGCAATCTGTGTCTGCCATGCTCAATGAAAGAAGTACTGGTACAATGTTAAAACAGATATGTATGTTTCGCTATAAATAGAATAGTATAGCTGCTATAAATTTCATGTGTTTGTTTGTACATCTTATTATTTACAACTTCAGAAAATGTCTAAAGTATGCTTCATTGCACACATAAACATCCCGGTCAATGCAAAAATATACATTAAAATAGAAATAATGTTCATGAAAAATCTCCTGAAAGTGAATCTTTACCTCCTCATACCCTGCCATAATTAAACTTGCTGATGTGATAAATGATTTATCTACTCAGTTACTTTTACATATGTGTTGTGGGTCAAAGAAATTTCTGGGTAAAGCTATTAAGATACAGATTCAATTAAATAACTGTCCTTTCTTGTGGGATCCATGATTTCTCTGTGTGAGAAATTAACTAATTTAGCAGTTAATGTTAGTTTATACAAAAAAACATTTTTTAAAATATTGAAAGTATTTGAAAATGTAAGATCCTTTTATAAGTACATCACTTTAAACTTATCATGGGGGGACCCCTGGATTCCTTTGAGCCTGAGTGGGGGTCACTGGACTAGAAAATGTTGAAGACCCCTGTTTTAGCATTTGAAATTGTAAAGTTATAGATAAATTATATAGGTAAACCTGTCAGATGATTCATTTATTTGTTTTGACAACAGCGACATTTCTGCTTTTTACAAACTGATATTGTTATTGAACGTTTCTTGGGATCACAATGCCCACACAGCCCTGGCATACATGATTTGGAAAGGACAGTATATGCATGTCACTTTCAGTTTTAACATTTTCATTTAGCATAGGCCTTTATCCACAGCAACTTGTAGTGCAGGATAAAGTATACATTTTGTATCAGTATGTGTGGTCCCTAGGAATAAAACCCGTGACCATTTGGCATTGCTAGCACCTTGTTCAACCAGTTAGGCTACAGGAACCCATTTCCACTATAATTATCTATAGGGCCTAATATTATTACAATCAATAACGGTGGACTCTTCTACAGTTAATTAAAATGGAGATTAGGCTAAATTCAACCTTTAAGATTTGTGTTCCACGCCATAGTGAAGGGGTATGAGGACATAACCACCAGTTTCTTGCAGGAGGCAGGTCACCTTGCAGAACAGATCCGTTTCACGCGGTAGTCCTCTTTTCATCCTGCCCTGCCCATTGACTATGTACACTATATTTAGAAGTTTGGAGCTGCACGGTTGTTGAAATAATGTTGAAGTGTGGTGCTGGTGCATAATTTCACACGCAAAACTGCCATCTGCAATGTTTTCTTGAATGAAAGCAAATCTGTCATCTCTCAAGAGAAAACTGTCTTTTTCTTTCACAGAAAGAAACACTTTAGGCTGTGTGTCAGGTTGTTTTGCTTTCGTTCACTTCTGCATGTTCAATTTCCGACAAACGCCTGGTGACCTGTTCTAGGGGACTTTTCCCGCTCCTCACATGTTTCTTGATTTGTTGCAGATAGGTTTCAAAAGGAAAACAGGAAATTTCATTTAATGAACAGTTGAAGTGGCTGACATCTTCATGAAACTGGATTAGTCCATGTACATTGTACACAGGAAAACACTTGCCATGCAGATCAGCACAGCACATGACAAAGGGTTTCATTAGTTCATGAGCAAATTGGAGGTAAGCATTCCGAGTCCTCTCATCTGACTCCAGCATTATCGACATGGCTACTGTCAAGGACAGGAAATGTTTGTATCTTTCAGGGGACAACACATTTTTTTAGTACCACAGGTCCCGGGTATAACAAAAACTGCCGTAGTTCGGTGGCCTTCCACCTGTCAAGTTCATGTAAACCCCGGGTTGCCAAGAAAATTCACTCGGCATCTTCCCTCTCAGTGCATTTAGTTTTTGTGATATTTATTCCTTTTGCCTTACAGATCAACAACAAAGTTTTTTAGGCACCTACAACACATAACTCTACATTATTTGGAATTCATGCAGTGGTGGAATAGATCAAATAGTATTCAGTGTATCCAACATTTTTTTCTTATTCCTGCAGGTAAAGTAACAAAGAAGCTTACACTATAGGTACAAAATACAAGTGTCCCAAGCTACAGAGTATTACTACTGTTCTGAGAGCAGATGTTCAGCTCAGCTTATGGTGCTCAGCGGCACTATGACCTCATTCTCTATCACTGTATCACCAGGAATACAGAGACACAGACATAATTAAAAGGAGTTTTTTAATCAAAGTCTGATTACATTATATGTAACCAATAAATATAATCAACATATACATAAAACCAAGAATTCTTTGTTCAGAATAAATGTCACATCTCAAAAAGCTGCAAAAACATTTTAAAGCAAATCACAATAGCCCTTAAAAGACTGACAGCAGAGGCCTTGCATGGAATGTTTGCATAGTTCTCTGTCTTCCAGCATGGCTGTGTGTAACCATTGGTAACCACTTTCAAAAAAAGTGCCTAATTTCTGTGCAGTGGTAGAGTAGGTAAAACATTGAAAAAACATGAAATTACTGTTCCACTTGTTTACAAGATCCAGTAATCAGACACCAAATTATTACATTTAGGTTGATATATATCTCATATATCAACACATAGCAATTGTTGTTTTGCACATAGCAACTGTTCTTTCTTCCAACATGGAGGATAAATGGCCATTCTAAGCATTCCGTGAAAGGCCTCTATTGTGTACATACTGAATTCAAATTTTGATACATCTTTTCCATTGACGTAAGTGCAAGTGGGTTTCAGCTTTTATTTTGAGGTCTGTATCAAAAACCCTCTGACATGGCCCACTGAGCTAGCACTGAAGTGTCACCTGTATTGTTTCCTGTGTTTGCTTTACACATTATAGCACCATATTGTGGTTAAATCAAAACACATCAATCCAGGCAAAAGAACAAACAAAAAAATCATAACATAATAACAAGATAACAAGCATGCCGTGAGACCATTCTGACCTAAAACCAATAATTTTTAATATTGGCTAGGTGACAAGTGACGGTGAACCTATCATAAAGCTAGCAGGCATTCAAAACCCGTTTCAGAGGGTCTTAGAAAGACGTTATGTCTACACTGCGCGACCACACCATTTAAAAAGCAAGACAGAGCTAGGGAGATTAATTTGGGTCGATTTCATGATGTATTGTGTCATTTGGGCACTGTTATAATATTTGTTGTGGACCAATGAGGTACAGTTTGCGTCACTTCCTGATTACTGCCGAGGGCAAAGCTACAGTAGGGGCTACACTCTGTGGTCACTGGGGTGGGAGGTGGCGCCTCTTGACCTTGAAATTGCGGCTCCGACCACGGTCCACCTGTGCGAAGTCAGAAAATGCAGGCATCCCATTTCGTAGTGATTTCATTATGGCGTGTGCTATTTACAGCTGCACTAGACGACCATAAAATAATCCTCCTCTGAAGTTTTTCAGAAACCGAGTCATTTTTACTATTTCCTTTAGCCTACTTAACCAAATAATTAGTTGGCAGAAAGCGTAATCAGCTTGCTATATTTGGTAGTCCAGTAGCCTATGCTAAAAAAGTTCGCAACTTCGGCTACCAAGCCATTTGACTAGCTAGCTAACCCTAACCGGCAAATATTCAAGCTGTCAATGACACCCACCGCACGCGTAGCGACCGCGAGCGCACTACGCACGTAACTGAAGCGTAGTTGAAGTACTGTTTTTATCACAACGGCAGCGGGCGACGTCCTCTACACCAGATGCGAACGCGTCGCGAACCGGCTGCGAAGCTTGTGCCACACAAGCGAACTGAAGCGTAGTTTTTCGCTTCTGTTCTATTTTTCTGCTTGTCGCGCGTCATGATGACCTGTTTATACACAGAAATATGCTCTAAAATGCTAGGTATACATGTTCTGATTTATATTTCATCCTTATATTAGGCTACTGGGGGTGTGTCCCTAGTTCCCTCCCAGATATTTTATAAGCAGCTAAAAAAATACAAGCATTTTCGTTTTTGTGTTGTCCTTGCAGAAAAAACAACAACAACAACAACAAAAAAAACTGGAACCTGGGGAAAAGGCAAACTTAGTTTCGCTATCTTATTTTGCGGAGGGGGTAGCATGAATTTGAAAATACACCACAGAAAGACGTAGCCTATTGAATGATGTAGAAGTGAATGCACCGAGCAGCGGTTTGTTAGCTCGAGTGTTGGAAGGTAGTTTTTAACCAACCATTGCTCAGCCTATTTGACTTCTCCGATGTCTTCATTCGCCGTGCTTTCAAAAACGGCTTGTTAATAAAAATCAGGTAATCCACAGAGCTTTATAAAATCAGATTATTTAGTGGTCTTGCCGATGAAAATGCACCTATTTTATAAATGAAGTTGTAAGCAAGCCTTTATTGCACTTGTACTTCAAAGTTTCAGGTGTTCATGGCTTTGTGGTGTTCATATCCCTTCAAGATTGAACTGTTACGCTATCTTTTTGATGATTAGCTGATTTTACTAAATCTGATCCTATAAATGTTTTGACGTGAATGACAAGACGACACGGGAATTCCCAATGGTTGATTACGGATTATTTATTATTATTATTATTATTATTATGATCATTACATATTCTTCATAAAATTGGCACGCTTGTTAACCAAGTAAATAAATTAACACAGTTTGAGGTTGATTACTATGCAGGCTACGTTGCGATTTAAGCTTATGGTAATTCTTCGAAGCGTTTACTTTCTCGCGTATTTACATGAGTTAACGAAATATTACCAAATTAACAAACTTAAAAAGGTCTCTCACCAAGTATTCACTTAACCCATAATCAACAGCCGTGAACAAACGTGAAATACACTATGTAATCCCACTGCAGACTGCGAGAGCTACTAGGAATATAGAGCTTTAAGCAAGCCTTTGCGCGACACAAACGGAACCTGTGTAGACACGCTACGCGCCGCGCCGTGCTGCTTACGCTACGCGTGCGGTGGGTGCCCGGCGTTAAACAAACATTCAAACATAACATTCTTGCTATTACTAAGGCGGAAGTTATGTGTAAACATACATGCGCATTGGTTTTCTGTCTTCTCCATGGACTTAAAAACTACCTCTCGTTTACTAACATCAGACCACATTACAATTTACTATGTTGACGACACATAAGCCGCGTTTCCACCAAAATTACCCGGAACTTTTAGTCCCAGGAACTACTTTACCAGGAACTAAAGCTTACCAGGTCTAAAGTCCCGCGAAGATTAGGCAAATTAGCCCACTGACTTATGAAAAAGCGACGTTATCGTCGGTCCATCTGTCATATGATTTCTTCTGTAACCCCATACTACCACCGAAGTAGCCTACATTATTTTCTAATAACCGGGACAGCCCGGAGGGGTTTATTCCACTTATATACAACGGGTTACCAACAATGACTATATATGGTTACTTTTGTATTTATTGATTTTTATCGATTTAATCACCTGGAATTGAAATATTCTTCTGCAGCCGTTTGGGCATATTTTACCGTTGTCAAGCAAAACTGTCGTTGGTAGTTGAACTTGGACCGTTGTTATGCAACAAATAGGATATAACAGGCCAATAGTCTGATTGTAACTGTTTTATATATCCTCTCAAACACATTCATTATGTTTTTATGCGAATATTCACTTTCATGTCTTGACATCCGAGGCAACAGAATGCATTCACATTTCCAATGTAACTGGCAACAACAGCAGAAAACATGCACACGTTATAAACAATTTGCTGTTTGCTTACTTTCTCATCGTCAATTCCATATAGGCTAATGGCAAAATGACAAGAATAGAACGAAAACTCGGACATGCGTGAAAATTTAAATTAGCAGTGGTACAGCCACCGTTTGCTTGCCTTCGAAGTTACTGCTAGCCGAGCAGCGAAGTGTGCCCTCCAGATGCGAACCATGCACCATAAATTAGTCCATAGTCTTCCTGGTCTTTTTGTGGAATTGAAGAATGGCAGAGTAAAATTACGGCTGAAAAAGCTAAAGGGAAGATTACTAGAATTAACCTTATTTTACCCTGACAAAAAGTGCGGAAGGTGATTTCCAATTTGCTTTTACTGTAGGCTATCACCAATGTGAATTACGCAGAACTACCGCATACCTCACATAACTGTATCAAACGTTTTGAGTCAATTACAACGGGCTAACAAAGAAAATCCGGAAGAAAATATTCAGCAACCGAATTAATCCGTTTGAATGTTTTGGTACGTAATATGCTGTCCCAGCAGGAATGCTTAGCATTTTATAAAACGAATACTAAAGCAAGAAAAGAACAGAAGAGCACACGTTATAATTCCAAGACGTTGGCAGGCTATAACCAAAACTAGGCTACTGCGCCGCATAACATACAAGTTTGATTTTAAATTATTATGAATATAAATTGGTTTGCGGCTGGAGATTTTTAAACATGGCGGCTGAAAGTAAAAAAAAAATAACACTGCAAGTAGTCGACCAATCAGAAATTTTCAGTGCTTGCGCCCCACCCGAAAGGTTCCTGTACTTTTGGAAAGTACTACCCCCCGAGCAGGAACCTTTTTGGGGGTAAAATAAAGCCCCCGGAACTAAATTTAGACCCTAGTTCCTGCGGTGGAAACGCACCGAGTTCCTCAAAAGGTTCCTAGTTCCGGGGTAAAGTTCCTGCGGTGGAAACGCGGCTTTATATTCAATATATATAATTGCATTTCTGTGGAGTGGCGGAAAGACAGCATCAGTTTTTCTGTGTTTAATTTTGGATGGGAAGGGGGACTGTTCCCATAACATAGTGAACAGATACGAAAAATATTAATGCATACATACTGTACTGTATTCATATTTTTTTGTGCATCTATGGTCATAATTACTCACATCCTAATGTTATCTTATGTTAAGACATTCACATAAACATGCACGCAGCTCGAGGTAAGATAAGAATACGATGTGCACACTTTAGATCAGATATAAACACTATAGACAGTAGATTCATATTTATACTACTGTCTATAGTGTTTATATCTGATCTATAGTGTGTACATCGTATTCTTATCATACCTCAAGCTGTTACTCTGCATTTCCTAGCTTTTACATTTCATCCTGTCCATACTAGTGTTCACACTGTATATATCTTAGCGTATTCATACCACTCTGTTCATTCTGTTAATACTGTTCATACTGTATATATATTTTAGCACATTCATACCTACCCTTACTGTTTATTCTATTTATAATACAAATGTACATTACACTGCACAGCACTTTACTGCTTCTTTTGCACTTCTGGTTAGATGATAAACTGCATTTCGTTGTCTCAGTACTTGTACTTTGTGCAATGACAATAAAGTTGAATCTAATCTAAATATCAATCATGCCAGCAACTGCTCAATTTAAGCCAAGAAAGAAGTTTGGTCAATAGTACAGAATATACAAGGCAACCAATTGCATTCAACAAAACATTTTATTATATAATATGTCCAGGGAGAGGGTAAAGGTCCAGTCTGTTCCCCCACCCATGGTCTTCCACTCCTGTTGTTGGTAGTGCTAGATCCGGGCCTTGCTGTCACGACTGCCGCTTACAAACCTCAGACTGGACACACACACACACACGTCATTATAGTGATTGAAATATAAAATATCCAAATTATTCAGCTCCTGCACATAATGATTTTATCCTAGAAAACAAAACAGGGAGATAGCGAGTTATGGAGTTGATCATGCTCTCTACAACAGCACACATCTTGTATCTTTTCTCCATCTCTAACATTTCCATTCCACAGCATGCAAGCGTCCAGCTCCAAGAGCTTTCATAGGCGCCTCAGGATTTGGATTTTTACCACCCCAGTTTTCTATTTTACTTTATTCTATTTTATTTTATCTAATTGCTAGATTCATTTTCTATTCAATTGTTAGATTCACCTTTATTATATTGTATTTATCTAATTGTTAGCTTTGTTCTGGAGCTAGGCACCTAAGAATTTCACTATACATTGTACTGTGTATGATTGTGTATGTGACAATAAAACTTGATTTGATTTGAATATTTTAGAGGGTTTAGAGTTCACCCACCACAGTTTCAGAAATTTCTGTGGGAAACTTGGTATTTTAGTATAAATATCACATATCTTACAGGGATTATATAAGCAGAAATTGTTTCAGTGTCTAACTGTATCTTCAAACATCTTCAACTATTTGCGTGGCATTGGCATTAAGTTTTGGATGCTACAGATATAACTGACAATTACATACCTTGTTGCTTTTTGGATCCTTTATAGATAGCTAGCTTGTTAGGTCATCAAAGTTAGTCTCCCATGCTTTCACGTGTCAGCTCTTCAACAGAAAAACATGTGAAGTAATTAGCTACCTGCAGTTATACTTTCTTTTTACTATGATCATCCACATTTATGCCGCTGATCTTATCACCTGTCATTGATGCACTGCATAACAAACGATGTGTGTAATGACTGAATTAACCAAGGAGCAACCTTGCTAGATACAAACTAGCCATGTTATCTAGTTCAGCTAGCTACCATTCATTGTAATCAGATGTACATACTAATACGATCGAAACTAAGTGTTGCTAACTTTCTACTAGGAAAATTACTAAAAGAAAACAGTCTGTTTCCAATGACTAATTCCACTTCAGACACATTCTAGAGGAACCCAGGTAGCAGCACAAAAAGTTCCAGAACGATTCACTGTGCAATTTCAGAATAAAGACCCCTTGAAAATATTAAGCACTAAAACGAGATGTTATATTCAAAAAATTACTAAAAGAAAACTGTCTGTTTCCAGTCACTAATTCCACTTCAGACACATTCTACAAGACCCCAGGTAGCTGCACATAATGTTCCAGAACTTTTCACTGTGGAATTTCAGAATAAAGGCCCCTTGAAAATATTAAGCCCTAAAACGAGATGTTATATTCAAAAAGTTACTAAAAGAAAACTGTCTTTTTCCAGTCACTAATTCCAGTTCAGACACATTCTAGAGGACCCCGGGTAGCTGCTCAAACATTTCCAGAACATTTCACTGTGGAATTTCAGAATAAAGGCCCACCAAATATGTTTGGAGGGCCTTTATTTCCATGTACCACATCCATATAACAGGGTGGTAATGCAGACTGCTCGATAGATAAGGACTTTGGTACAGAGATTTAGGTAATTATTATTCATGTTTTTTGCTTCTAGACAGACAGGTAAAAAAAATAAGATTGTAGTTCCTTTCAGTTGCCGCTAGGTGGTACTTGAAGTTCAGTTTCTGAGTTTTTGTTTAATGGGACTGGGAATTTCCTAGCTGGAACCGTGATCTAATATCTGTGCTGTTACAGAGACACTCAACAAAAGTTTTTGTTACGAGCGCTGAGAGCTAGCCTTCTAGTAGCTTGTCACTAGATGGATTACAGTAGCTTTCTCTGGCCGGAGCATCACAAGCTTGGCTTGTATTACTGTTACACTACGAGTATCATCAAACTGTCAATATTGCAGACATCATAAATTGTTGCATGTTTTCATTTGGGAGCAGGAACATGGACACTGATGTTTCTTATTCTGAAGGGACCCTCTGTTGTGTAAGTTTATAGATTCAGTGTTGGCTTTTTAACATCTGTAGACAGAGCTAGTATAATTCTTTCTTTATTAGGGGTACATGGTCACAGTGGCTATGATATTTGTCACTTAAATCAGATTTTGCAATCAGATTCAGAATACAAGAAATCATTGACTACTCAGATGGTCTGTAAATGCATACCCCCACTATTCCCTAGGAGAGTATGCATCTTTTACCCCCTGCACTGTAAAATGTATATCATTTACACTGCATAGTCATCATTCCCTCCTATCACAAAGATTTAAGGGCCACTGAATCATAAATGACTTCTCCTTTCTATTCTTTCTCATTTAATCCAATCTGTGAGATCTAAGTTTACAAGTGTAACTCTATCCACTGCAGTATCAACAAATAGGGGGCACTGGGTGTCTCGTGGCGCAGCCTGTAGAGCACTGTCCACATGCTCATTACAAGCCGCGATGTTGGCGGTTAGAGTCCGACTGCACGACCTTTTCGCATGTCTTTCCATCTTTCTTCCCCTGTTCTTCCTGTCTCTCTACACTATGCTGTCCAATAAAGCTGAAAAGCCCATAAAAATATGTATTTTTTAAAAATAGGGGCACTGGTACACTATGTATAATCACACAGTTACAGGCCAAATATGTACTCTTTTGGTTACAGCTCACTGACACCATGTCTGCCGATGAGATTTTTGTGCTCAGTCATTATATTTAATTAGACCTGGCTGTATTTTAAAGGCCTTTTTGACTAATTCAATTTGACATTGTTCATAATAATGGCAATAGATTTATCAAGTTGGAACCTCAGTCCATTGAGTAAACATTTTATTACAAATAAACTGCAGCTGTTTGTACTCATTTCAGTTTTTTCCCTTAATTGTAGCAATGATCTGTCATATAAAATATCAAGATACATCTCAGAAAGGTCTATAAAAGCTTCCAAGTATCAATTAATACAAAGACAAGTTAGTGACTCAAAGAGAAATACTCTTGTTATCTTTGCAAGGCTTGGAGGCGATCATTTCATACAAGGTGAGATCAACAGTGTCAACGTGAATTCCAGACCAATTGAACTCGCGAGTGGTTGCACCGAGGACAGATGATTTTTATGCGCATTTCCGTTCTGTGAGCGTTCTGTGTGGTTTTGCGGCTGAGCTGTTGTTCCTCCTAGATGTTTCCACTTCACAAACACAGGACTTACAGTTGACTGGGACGTCTCTAGCAGAACAGAAATTTTACAAACTGGCATCCCATCCCAAGTCATTGAGCTCTTCAGTAGAACCCATTCTACTGTCATTGTTTGTCTATGGAAATTGCGTGGCTGTGTGCTTGATTTTGTGCACTTGTTAGCAATGGGTGTTGCTGAAGTAGCCGCACCCATTAGATACAGTGTCGAACGAAGAGGGACTAAAACAAGGAATAAAACTCAACAAAAGAACGGAGTAAGTAGCCTGTTGTGGGGTGGGATGGGATGGAGCAAATAGAAGCTGGTGAAAGGGTGTGGGGAGGAGTGGGCTTAATTCAGTAAAACAAAACTGACAATAAAATTTGCGCGGTGAAATAGGATATTTTCAGTTTTGGGATAAAAAATATCCCATCTGGGATGAAAACAAAAATAAGAACAGAGGTTTTACGTCAAATAAACGGTTAATTGGTATATTTTTGATATTTTAATGGCATTATTTCCTTTGGATATGACGTAGCTATTTGCAATCCAACTCGAACTAGTTTCAAATCGCTCCAATTTAGATGCATTTCAATCGTAAGTGCCTGCACATACAGACTTCCGTATGCGTCGTGTCTTTCTCATCAAATCCTATTGAAGCGTGTTGAATTCGTACTATGAATTCAATAACATAAAATTTAGCGACTACTTTAGCTGCAAGAATTTAGGGTGAATTCGGGTAATCTGGGCCATTGGGTAATGTGGGACACCTAAACTCCAATGTGTTTATTTCCTGTTCTAACAAAATCTAGTCAACAGGACTTTTACTATAGGTTTAGCACGGATGTCATGTTACTGAAATCACATGACTTCACGGGGGTGATGTCACAGAAAGGGGCAGGGCACTTATCAATCAGGAAGCTACCCTGGGAATTGCATGACAAGGTCAGTGACGTAGGATTCTGACAAGATTAATGTTAAGGATGTAAATCTGTCATAAAGGAGACAATGTTCCTAATTGTTATCAAATTATGTTTGTGATCTATTCAAGCAACAAAATATGCATTAAAGTGTGTTTTAGTTATTTTTTCTTTCAAACATTTTTTAGTTGTCCCACAAATATGATTGAGAATGTGGGACAGCATGCTTTGGGTAATCTGGGACAGTCATTTAAGTTCTTCAAATGGGGGAAATATGCATTTAGGGACTTCCTGAAGTTACATTCATAGTTATTTAAGGTTTATAAGTCTAATGCCGGTAGACAATGTTCTGTACACACATGCACTCACACTCTCTCTCTCTCTCTTCATCACTGCCATACCTGATCCTTCTCTCTCTCTCTCACACACACACACACAGTATTTTGTAGTTGTTCATCATGTACAAATGTGAGAGTCATTAGTCAGCTAAAATATGAAAATATCCATGACCTAAAATTAACTCAATGAAATGTATTACAGAATACAATGCCACCACAGCGTCAGGAAAAGAGAGGGCAACAGAAAGAGCGAGGAAGAGTGAGAGAGGGAAATGAGAGAAGTAGGAAGAAGCTAAGTCAATTGAGTGAGACTAGAATGAAGGGAGCTATAGCTGAGTACAGGGAGTTAGTGGAGGCAGGTAGCGTCTCTCAGCTTCGTTTTTTGGGTCTCTCACCTGCAAGGACTGTTTGTTCCCCGAGTAGCCTTAATTTTAATAGAATGGAGAATTTAAATGAATAACCAAATGAATTACTTTAATCTAATTGTTGCTTGCTGTTGCTTGAATTTTAGTTGATTTTTTAAAATGTTATACAATTTTAATAGAATGTTTTAAATGAATTTAAATGAATTAACACTGTAGATCCGTTAATCCCGTGTAGAGATAGAAAGTATTTTTCATGATATTTTCTTTATTTAGTTCTTTATGAAAAAATATTATGACTTTTTTATATGTTTATATGAATTAATGAAATTTCTATGAATAATATACATTTTCATATTCAGCTTTCTGTCCTTGTCATTTTTTCATAATGCTTTTTAAAAATTGGTGATATTGAGCTTGGCATAAATAAAGTAAAGTGGTTTAGGCTTTTTAAAGCCTAATACAAGTGTCCCAGATTACAAAGTTACCTGTCCCAGATGATCAAATTCAGGCAGATTTTTTTTTTTTTGGCACAAAGAACACTAATAGTTGTGGCATGTCTCCTCTGGGTATGATATCTACATTCTTTCTCACCAAGTAGCCTAGCCTAGACTCTCGAGCTAAATCAAAATGCCGAAAAGAGACTGTAAGGAGACAAAAAGTTCAACAACTAAAGAATCTCTCGAGATGACCGTTGAAGAAGAGGGCTGTACAACTTTCCCTGCAACACCCACAAAAAGCCCAGATCCAAAAATAATTTGCAGCATCGGAAAAGAGACGGCAGAGGACACTAACACTAACATACCCCTCAATTATCAGAGCACAATTAAAGTGTCGGGAAGGTGACCTTCTTTCCATCAATAAATGCTTCAGATCCGCGGAAACCTGTTCTCTTTCCTTGCCACTTAAACCAGGGGCCAGAGTTTGCCTCTTCTCTGTCTCTCCTGCTGGGTGAGATCTTCTTTGACTCGAACATTGGGCCTCATTCACCAACCGTTCTTAAGAAGAATTTTCTTCTTAAAACCCACTTACTCAGCTTTCATGAAGATTCTGACATTCACCAATGTTTTCCTATTTGGGATTTGTTCTTGGGTAAGAACAGAATCTACGCACACGCAAGAGCACACTTACGCACATTTGAGTGCTGACATGTTTATGCAAAATAATTGGTTATTGCGTTTTCTTCAATTCTACAGTTGTATAATATTATAGGATTTCAATTACATCATTTATAATTTTCATTATTTTACAAAGCATTAAGGTGGCAGGTTCTGCCTCAGAGGGTGGTTGCCTCAGCGGGAGTAAATGATAAAAATCAAACCATTGTAGTGACCTTTTGTTTTTGGGCGTTTCAATTATGCAATGTTTGGTCTGTACTGCAAAAGCAAATTTTTTAATTTTGAATACAGACTAAGCACTTAAGTAACACTTTTTAAACACATGGACATGTTGATGAAGAGAACGTCATGGTTTGTTGACGGTGCCTAGTTTGTTGATTAGAAGCATTCTAATTGGTGTCCGTGTTCAGTGATATAATTTTTTCTTTCATAGTTCAGTTGTTTGTAAAGTTAACAGACATCTAGAGTTTTATTTTATGGTGCAATTTGTTTTTGACGCTTTGAATCTGTGTTCTTTTAACGTAAGAGGTTTACGTGATATTACAAAAAGGAAAGCCGATTTTATTTTTGCTAGACGTTGTAATGTTGAATTGATATTTTTACAAGAGACGCATTCCTGTAGTAATGACGAAAAACTGTGGAAGGCTCAATGGGAAGATTAAGCTTTTTTCTCTCATGGCTCAAACTACTCAGCAGGAGTGGCTATTTTACTGAACAATTTTCATGATGTAGCCTAATTGAAAGCTCAGTTTCTAATGAAGGTCGCTGGATTATTCTGATTATGAAGTTGAACAATTGTTTTTCATCATCTGTAATATATATAGTCCCAATGATTTAACTCAAGCAAGGCATATGTTTACTTAGCTTGTGCTGAAATTGAGACATTTTCAGAAAAAATATACGAACGCTAAGTTCATTTAATGACTTTAATGATGCACCGGTTGACGTAATGGATCATAGCCCTCCAAGAAGAATTCAAAGAAGTTTTAAGGCAATTACGTTTGTATGCAGTCAAATTGGATTCTCTGATTTCTGGTGTTTTTTGAACCCTAATACAAAGGATTACACTTGGAATAACGCTAAAAAACTGTTCAGTCAAGGATTGATGTATGGTTATTATCACCCTGTTGTTTACTATTTGTTTCTGAGGTAGTACACTAATATGCCCCTATGACAGACCATAAAATGATAATTCTTAGGTTGAAAGGATCCAAGGAAATGAATAACAAAATTAGAGGATATTGGAAATTAAATAATAGCCTACTATGTGATATTATTTTCAAAGAAAGTGTTAAATTAATAGAAATTTTAGAAAATGAAGACATGAGTCATATTCAAAGGTGGGAATGGTTTAAATTTAATGTAAGACGGCAAGCGATGAAGCGCAGTAAGGAAATTAAAAAGCAGAAACATGCCAAAGAAAAAGAGTTGATGAATAGGCTATATATTTTGAACTCTAAGGAAAATTTAACAGAAGATGAGTTAATTATATTTAAGGAGATTAATGCAGAAATTGACAAAAGTTATACTGAACAATCTAGGGGAGCATTTGTTAGGTCAAGGGCAAAATGGCTTGAGGATGGAGAAAGAAATTCTAGTTACTTCTTTGCATTAGAAAAGAGAAATAGGAAAATAAATAATATATCTACCCTTAGAATAAATGGAATTGTCAATTCTGACCCAAAGGATATCGCAAAATACGTCAGCAAATTTTATGGCGATTTGTTCAAGTCAAACGCATTGCAATACATTTATTGAGCAAATTAAAAATCTTACACCAAAAATTTCCAATGAATTCATGTCTGATTGCAAAAAAGATATTTCAATAGAGGGTATGCATTGACATCACTTTCCCACCGAGAAAATACCCATACCTTACCTCCCACACCTTAATTTATATGCTTGGATAGCTAATACTATCTAACCATCCCCCCTTTGTTTGTAGAACACAAGGCTCGTCATCATGGATGCTTTGTAATAAATGCTGACAAAAACTTTACAGTTACACAGAATATAAATGAGAGATGCTAAATATTGAATTGATGAGTAGTCAATACAGTAGCCTACATACAGTCCCCTCCAAAAGTATTTGAACAGCAAGGCCAATTCCTTTGTTTTTGCAATACACTGAATACATTTGGGGTTGAGATAAAAAGATGAACATGAGACAAGAGTTCAGAATTTCAGCTTTTATTTCCTGGTATTTACATCTAGATGTGTTAAACTACGTAGAACATAGCACCTTTGGTGTCAGACCACCTAATTTTTAGGTGAGCAAAAGTATTGGAACGGAGAGTATTTAAGTAAATGAAAGCAAATAACACTTAATATTTGGTGGCATATCTCTTGCTTGCAATAACTGCATCAAGCCTGCGACCCATTGACACCACCAAACTGTTGCATTCTTCTTTTGTGATGCTTTTCCAGGGTTTTACTGCAGCCTCTTTCAGTTGTTGTTTGTTTCGGAGGGTTTTTCCCTTCAATCTCCTCTTCAGGAGGTGAAATGCATGCTCAATTGGGTCAAGGTCTGGTGATTGACTTGGCCAGTCTAAAACCTTCCACTTTTTCTCCCTAATGAAATTGTGTTGGCAGTGTGTTTTGGGTCATTGTCTTGCTGCATGACCTCAGACCCCTCCGATGTAACGAATTATCGACCCGGATCGCTTCTAGCCTTTCTGTCCAAATCCCTTGAACGAGCAGTTCTTAAACAACTAACCTCTTTTCTCCATCAGAACAACCTGCTAGACCCTCATCAGTCTGGCTTCCGATCCAGGCACTCAACAGAGACTGCACTCCTAGCTGTGACGGAGGCACTTGCCACTGCAAGAGCCTCACGCCTCTCGTCTGTCATGATCCTTCTTGACCTGTCTGCAGCTTTTGACACGGTCAACCATAAAATACTCCTCTCCACCTTGGCTGGGATGGGAATTGCCGGGACTGCCCTGTCTTGGTTCGCTTCCTATCTTGCAGATAGGACTTACCAGGTCACCTGGAAGGGGTCTGCCTCTGCTTCTCATCCACTTGTTACGGGAGTGCCGCAGGGATCTGTACTGGGTCCTCTGTTGTTCTCCTTATACACCAGATCTCTTGGTTCAGTCATTAATTCACATGGCTTCTCCTATCATTGTTATGCAGATGACACACAACTCTTCTTTTCTTTCCCCCCCTCGGCCACACAGGTCAATGATAAGATCTCTTCCTGCCTGGCTGACATCTCCACCTGGATGGCCAGCCACCATCTGAAGCTCAACCTCAACAAAACTGAGCTGCTCTTCTTCCCATGCAAGACCTCCTTACTTTGTGAGCTCTCAATCACGGTTGATGGCACCACAGTGACTGCCTCTCACTCTGCCAAGAGCTTGGGGGTGGTCCTGGATGACCAACTGGACCTCAAGGAGCACATCGAGGCAACATCACGGTCCTGCAGATTCCTTCTGTACAACATCAGAAGGATTCAACCATACCTGACGACACACTCCACCCAGCTGTTCGTCCAGGCTACGGTGACCTCTCGCCTTGATTACTGCAACTCTCTCCTTGCAAGCCTGCCAGCTTGTGCCATACAGCCACTACAGATGATTCAGAATGCCGCTGCCCGACTCATCTACAACCTCCCCAAATTCTCCCACGTCACTCCTCTGCTGCGATCACTTCACTGGCTACCGGTCGCTGCCAGGATCCGGTTCAAAGCCCTGACCCTTGCCTACACTGCTGCCAACAGGACAGCCCCCATCAATTCTATGTGCCTGCTCGACCACTCCGCTCTGCGGCAGCAGGGCGCCTTGTAACCCCTCCCACCCGCCCAAAGGGATCACAGAGCTTCTCCACCCTAGCTCCCCAGTGGTGGAACGAACTCCCCGTCCCTCTCCGAACCTCCCCCTCACTACCCATCTTCCGCCGTGGCCTGAAGACTCATCTCTTCAGACTATACCTAGACTAACCACCACCACGCTGTATATTTCACTCTTTTATAAAAAAAAAATTAAAAAAAAAAAAAAAAACCCTTTTCTGTCACTTGTTACATGTTGCCCCATCCCAACACCTCTTGGTAATTTGTATTTGTCCTAATTCTGTAGCTTATTCTTCTGCCTAGTTGGCTGTGCAGATGTTAGGCCAGAATAGTGTTCACTGTTCTCGGCTAGAAATAGCTGTACAAAATAAGTATTGTACCTTACTGAACCCGTGTTTAGCAGTTGTCTACGACCATGAAATGCACTTTTTTGTACGTCGCTTTGGATAAAAGCGTCTGCCAAATGAATGTAATGTAATGATGAAGTTCCTCCCAATTAGTTTGGACGCATTTCTCCGTAAATTGGCAGAATGTTTTTGTAGACTTCTGAATTCATCCTGCTGCTACCATCATGAGTTACATCATCAATAAAGATTAGTGAGCCCACTCCAGAAGCAGCCACGCAAGCCCAAGCCATGGCACTTCCTCCGCCGTGCTTCACAGATGAGCTTATATGTTTTGGATCATGAGTAGATCCCTTCTTTCTCCACACTTTGGCCTTTCCATCACTTTGGTAGAGGTTAATCTTGGTCTCATCAGTCCATAAAACTTTGTACCAGAACTTTTGTGGCTCATCTCTGTACTTTGCAAATTGTAATCTCGTCTTCCGATTCTTACTACTGATGAGTGGTTTGCATCTTGTGGTATAGCCTCTATATTGCTGCTTTCTAAGTCTTCTTCAACAGTTGATTGAGATACCTTCACCCCTGTCCTGTGGAGATTGTTTGTGATGTCACTGACTGATGTTTTGAGGTTTTTCTTCACAGCTTTCACAATGTTTTTGTCATCAACTGCTGTTGTTTTCCTTGGTCGACCTGTTCGATATCTGTTGCTCAGGATGCCAGCGGTTTTCTTTCTTTTTAAGGACATTCCAGGTTGTCGTACAAGCTATCCCCAATGCTTGTGCAATGGCTCTGATCGATTTCCCCTCTTTTCTAAGCTTGCTTTTCTCCCAAAGACAGCTCTCTGGTCTTCATGTTAGTTTATCTTTTATAACACAAATGCAGTTTTCACAGGCAAAACCCAAGGCTAAAACCAAGAGACATTCAGAACTATTTATTGTTTAACCAGTCAATCTAACAGGACACATCTGGGCAACAAGAAACACCTGTCAGTCATATGTTCCAATACTTTTGCTCACCTAAAAATTGGGTTGTCTGATACAAAAGGTGATATGTTCTAAGTTGTTTAACAAATCTAGATAAAAATACCAGGAAATAAAAGCTGAAATTCGGATCTGTCATCTCATGTACATCTTTTGACCTCAAACTCAATTGTCTTCAGTGTATAGCAAAAACAAAGGAATTGACCTTGCTGTTCTAATACTTTTGGAGGGGACTGTAACTTAAGGTATGATCTTACCCAAAAATCCAACATACCTGACACAAAATGACAACCGCAAATCCACGTTTCGATGCCTGGATTCCACTTGTTTCTGTGAATTTCCGCGATTCATTTGCTTCTCTTTTCTTTAGCTTTCAGCAGTCTGTAAAAAAGATAGCTCCGAACGAGGGCTTTTCTTACTACTGCCTAAGCCAGAAAAAGACCTTTTATCAATAGAAAATTGGCAACCTCTGTCATTATTAAACATAGATTACAAGCTCTCATCGCAAGTATATGCTAAAAGATTAAAAAAAGGATTTGACAAAATTATGAATGAAACTCAGACCGGATATATGGCAAAAAGACTCATAAACTCTATTAGATTGAATAATCGATGAGATCTAATACTAGACATGATTGATTCAAATTCTCTAATGCTTTTTTGGACTTTTACAAAGCATTTGACTCTATAGAACATTCTTTAAAAATGAAAGCTCTGCAGATCTTTGGTTTTGGTGAAAACTTTATTTCAACCATTGAAATGTTTTATCATGACATAAATAGTTCTGTTATACTTTTTCTAAATATTTCAAACAGGTTCAACATGTCAGAGCTTTCGAGAAAATGGACCCAAATGCAGAGAGGGGAAAACTCAGGAACTCCAAATGAATCTAAAACAAAGACTTTAATTTCCAATGCAGGTAACAAAAAGCAGGGAACAAAGGGCCTCGCAGGGCAACTCTTGAAAAACACAAAGAAGTTCTTCAAAAAAGAAAACAGGAGAACCCAAAAAAATCCAAAAAGAAAAACATGCAGAACAGAAACTGGGGCAGGGCCGGAACTCACAGGCGGAAAACACAGAGGCAGAAAAACATGCAGAAACACACGTGAAAACACATGCGGAAACACACGTGAAAACACATGCGGAAACACAAGGAACCAGCAACCGAGTCAGGCAACCGAAGCAAAGAACTTAAATAGACACGACACTAACGAGACACAGGAGGGCACAATGCACAATCGGACCACAGAGAGGGAAGGGAAAACGAGACATAACCAAAAAACAATAATTGAATAATTGAAAACAATAATACAATTAAACGGAAAGGGAACAGAACTACAAACTGAAGTGTCGCCATCTGGCGACCCAAAAAAGGAAATGCAGACGAACATAGAACCATGACACAACATTAGTAGAGGTGTTCGTCAAGGTTGTCCAATTTCATGCTTTTTATTTTTAATTGTAGCAGAACTAATGTTATTGCATCTTATAAATAATCCCAAATGTTCATGGCTTAACCATCTTTGAAAGAGAAATCAAAATTACTCAGTTAGCAGATGATACTGTACTATTTCTTAAAAATAAGTCAGAATTACCAAAAGCTTTGCAAATGGTTGAAATGTTCTCTCTTGCATCAGGCCTGAAACTAAACACAAAAAAATGTGAAATACTGTGTCTGTATGACACTACGGACAGTATTTTGTGTAACATACCAGTTAAACAGAGCATTAAGTATCTTGGCATTACTATTAGTAAAAACAAAAAACACAGCAGCTCAACTTTCCTAGTAAGATTAAAAAAACTGAGACTATTCTAATCTTATGGCTGCAGAGAGGTTTGTTGATTTTAGGAAGAATTCTTTTAACAAAAGCAGAAGGTGTCTCCAGGCTTGTCTATCCTGCTCTGTCACTTGATGTAGATAACCCTACCTGTAAAGAGATTAATAGTTTATTTGTCAATTTTACTTGGAAAAACAAACACCACCATTTGAAAAAGTCAGAAGGGGGGCTTGAGTTATTGGATTTCATAGATTTAAACCATGCATTTAAAATTAAGTGGCTAAAGAATTGTTTAACATCGCCAGAATCTTTGTGGTTTTTATTCCTTTTAACATTTTCATAAAAAATAGGAGGTCTAAAATTTCTAATGGGTTGCAGTTATGACATTTCCAAATTGCCTTGCAAGTCTCGCGATTCCACCAACAGGCGCTTATGTCCTGGAAACTGTGCTTTGTACACAATTTCTCTCCCTATTTGGAATAACTGTAACACCACTATAAAGTCGAAAAGCATTTATAAGTGAAACTTGATTGACAAAGAAATCATTTATGTTGCTGATATCATAGACAGCAGGGGTAAAGCCTTTCCTATCACTTATAGAGAATTTAGTTCTGTAGTTAATGCCATTCCCTCTGGATTAATTCAACTAATGAGAGGTAATGAGATGTTATACCAGGATATTAGCAGAGTAGAACCTAAGTTGATGATCGGTAACATATGCATTATAGATAAGAAATGCTCAAATAAACATATAAGACACATTCTTCAATATAAAAAATGGACCTCACCAAGAGGTAAATCATTTTGGAATTCACAGATAAAGGACATTGATTGGAAAAGGTCATGGCTTTACCCTTTTAAATTTTGCATCTCAAAGAAAATTAAAGAGATTCATTTTAAAATACTGCATAATATATATCCTTCTAATTTAATAATATCTAAATTCACTGATATTGAAGATAAATGTGGATTTTTTAGAACTGACACTGAAACTCTACATTTATTTTTCCCTTGTTCAAAAACCACAAAATTCTGGAGTGAAATAGAATCTTTCATTCTTAGCGAAACTGGGCATATTATTAAATTGGGTGAGAAAGATATAATTGGTGGCTTCCAACACAAATTATTAGGCCTGGAATTCATAATTTATTTGATCATTTTATTAGGAAAATGTCATATCCGTAAAAAATTCAAAATTCTCCAAGTCTTACCCAAATATAAAAGCATTTTTACTTGACTTACAATCACAATTACAATGTCTTAGGTTAGTAAATAATAAGAAAAGTAATAAAACAATATTGTTTTATGAAGAGTTATTCACAAGGTGTCATTAATTTCTTTTTTTATTTTTTTAAATTTATTTTATTTATTTATTATTATTATTTTTATGTTATTATTTTCAGATTTCTGAGATAATGTATGTATGTGTATATTTGCACAAATTGATTGAATTGTACTGTATAGATTTTTACAGAAATTGTATAATTCTATGATGTCTGACTGTTGTATATTACTTGTTGCAATAAAAAAAGCAGTTAATTTATGTATTTGGAAAAAAAAAAAAAGCTCATAAAGTCCAGTGGTTACTCGAGGTATTACAGTTTAGTAAGCCTCTGGTGGCAAAAAGCAAATTTCCCCATTGAAGTCCATTCAAAACTATGAATTTACCCTGGCCAAATTAAATTATTAAATTACTTTTAAACTCTAAAATTTATTTACACTGAACTAATCACTCTCCAGGCACAGATGAAGATATAAGGTTACTTGGCAAATAACACAGAAAATATTTTGACGTAACAGAGTTAACGTCATGTGGCAGCTATTTTGGTCCTCACTTGTGGACTCTCCTCTTCAGCTCTCCCCACAGTTTTCTATGGGGTTTAGGTCAGGGGGCTGGGATGGCCAAAGCTTGATTCTGTGGTCAGTGAACCCTTTTTTGTGTGCATTTGGAGGTATGGTTTGGATCATTGTGCTGCAGGAAGATCCAACCCTGACCCAATTTTAGCCTGCTGGTAGAGACAGCCATACTTAAATCTAAAAATCTCCTGGTATCTGATGGAGTCCATGATGCCATGTACCCTAATAAGGTGCCCACAGCCTGGAAGTAAGTCAGCCGCACAGCCTTCACAGTGGGGATTGGGTTCTTTTCTGCATGTTCATGCCTCTTTTTACACAAACCCACCTCTGGTTTGCCGGAAAGCTCTATTTTGGTTTCATCTGACTATCTGATTCAAAGCCCTGACTCCGATTCAAAGCCCTGACCCTTGCCTACACTGCCGCCAACAGGACAGCCCCCATCTACTTGCAGGACATGACTCAATTCTATGTGCCTGCTCGACCACTCCGCTCTGCAGCAGCAGGGCGTCTTGTAACCCCTCCCACCCGCCCAAAGGGATCACAGAGCTTCTCCACCCTAGCTCCCCAGTGGTGGAACGAACTCCCCGTCCCTCTCCGAACCTCCCCCTCACTATCCATCTTCCGCCGTGGCCTGAAGACTCATCTCTTCAGACTATACCTAGAATAACCACCACCATGCTGTGTGTATATATATATATATATATATATATATATATATATATATATATATATATATATATATTAAAAAAAATAAATAAATAAATAATAAAAAAACCCTTTTTTCCTTGTCACTTGTTACATGTTGCCCCATCCCTGCACTTCTTGGTAAATTGTATTTGTCCTAATACTCTAGCTTAATCTTCTGCCTAGTTTGGCTTTGCAGATGTTAGACCAGGATAGTGTTCATTGTTCTCAGCTAGAAATAGCTGTACAAAATAAGTAATTGTACCTTACTGAACCCGTGTTCAGCAGTTGTCTACGATCATGAAAATGCACTTCTTGTACGTCGCTTTGGATAAAAGCGTCTGCCAAATGAATGTAATGTAATGTAATGTAATGTAATCTGACCCAATTCCAGTCAGAGTGACTTTAGCAAACTCCAGGTGCTAAAGTGGTTTGATGATAGCAAAGGCTTTCTTCTGGCTAGCCCTCCATGCTTGTTAGCATGGAGTTCATCTCTAATTGTACAGTTGGAGACTTGAATGCAAACAACTTCAGAAATTTTCCAACTGTGATCCCTGGAGAAACTTTTGCCTCTTGAATCAGCCTCCTGATTGTGTGCCTGTGTCCGCTCCCAGGCTGGCTCAACACAGCACCAGTTGTTTTAAACTTCTTAATTATTAATTATTATATACCTGTGGAGGCAGGTATTTTCAGACATTTACCTTTTTTATAGCCATTGCCTGATTTATGATGATCAACAACTTTTTGGCTCATTGCAGTTGCGTATTCTCTGATCTTGCCCACACTGAGGGGGTTTGGCTTGCGTGTATTCCCCAATGAAATGGAAAGTCATGGATGACCACTTAAGAGTTCCTCAAGACTCGGGTGTGCTTAAGTTAAATATGAATGGGAATATACAATCAGATTTTGTTCATAAGGATTTCTAGGGGTGCCAATGATTGTGAAACGTATTTTTAAGAAAAATGTTTTGTTTTTGTTTTTTTAAGTTTTTTATTTGCGTAATTTTACCTAAGTTAAAGCCTTTTTTGATCATATTTACCAAGGGTCCTGATAAATCTCTAGCGCACTGTAAATGTGTGTTCATTTCTGTTACAAAGCTAGAAGATCCAACATTGTCACCTTCAAGTTTAATGTTGCTCTCAGTGTGTAAAAAAATTATTCAGCAACATTTTCTCCATATTTTCATTACTTTGTCATTGTGAATTTCAGTTTCCCAGTTGAGAGCAAATCTCAAAAATGCATGACACTGGATTAACTGTTAAATCAATGGGGAAAAAATAAAAATAAAATAAACGCAATGAGCCATCTTTAATAAAGAAAAAAAGAAAATTGCTCAAAGAAAAAGTTTTATAGGGAAGTAATAATCTGAATTTTAATGTTTGTACAATTAGTTGTCTAAATTATTGCCACACCTAAATATTCCATTGAAAATCTGTGGTTTGAACTGAACAGGATAGTCCATAAGCACAGAACAAAGGATATTAAGGACATGGAAAGATTCTGGATGGAGGAAATGTCTAAGATTAGAAAGGAGAGGGTGAACAAAGTACTGAATAGAGGGGTGCCAGTACTTGTGATGCCTACTTTCTGGAAATAAATGTGAATGTATAATCTGAGAAATGTGTAATTTTGGTTGATTCAATTGAATGATTAATAAAATATGTTCAGCTTGTTGGACAATCAATGTATATCATAGCACTGGCATCATTTAAATAATGAAATCATTCATCATTATCAAGTGTGAAAACGTTGGATGGGACTGTATTGTACATGTTTGGGGCCTATTTAAATTACATATTTCTTCCAGTCGACAGTAAAGTATAGAGTGTATGTGTGTGTCGCTGTGTGTATAACTGTGTCTGTGTGTTCAACATGTTCTCATTTTGTGTGTTTACAGGTTAGCTAATTTGGGTTAAACCCCACTTGCAATCTAAACTGGTCTGATGTGTTCCAGTCTCCTGAGGTAGGGGGCGCTGTTTCTAAAATGAGTCTCTCAGGGGAGCCAGAGACCAAAAAGGGAACCCTCAGCACTGAGAGGAAAAGGTATTGCATGAAACAGATATTTAATGTGATATGAGTTAGAGCTGTAGTAAGAGGATGAGTTTAACTGGATGCTCTGTCTCCATGTGCTGTGAGTTAGAGCTGCAGTAAGAGGATGAGTTTAACTGGAAGCATGGTATCCATGTGCTATGAGGAAGAGCTGCAGTAAGAGGATGGGTTTAACTGGAAGCTCTGTCTCAATATTTTTCTTCACAGGGCCCAAGTAGAAAGAGCAGGGTCATCTTTACCCAGCTGTCTGTCTATGAAGAGTGATCATTCAATGGATCAACCAGTCACGTTCAGCAAACAATTCACAGGTGATCAAATGTAAGTAAACAGGTTCATTTTGAAATAACTACTTAATTGTGCTGTGGCAAACACGCCTGCCACAGGCCACCGAAGTGGCTTTCCTTGGGGCCCTCCAGCACAGAGACACAGGGAGATGATGTTCCAACAGTCCCGATTTATTGACGAGGGTTTGGCAAGATGTTACAGCCAAGTGAGCAGATCTTAAACCCTGTCATGACAGAGAGCTCCCCGTGTGAGTGGGGATGGCAGATTTAACCTGTGCGCAGTGATTACCTCACTAGGTGCTGTGTTGAGCCAGCCTGGGAGCAGACACAGGCACACAATCAGGTGCAGCCACTCCTGCTCCTGGGTCCAATTAGCCTGGCCAATTATCTAATTCTTAACCAATTATCCAATTGGTCAGGTCTAATTAGCTTGACCCAGAGCAGGTGTGGCTGCTTAAACCAGCCATCCCCACACCACATGTACTTTTATGTCACTGGAACCGTTCAGGTGTAGGTGGATGAATTGTGTCATATTCAGATATGCTGTGAGTTAGAGCTGCAGTAAGAGGATGAGTTAAACTGGATACTCTGTCTCCATGTGCTGTGAGTTAGAGCTGCAGTAAGAGGATGAGTTTAACTGGAAGCATGGTATCCATGTGCTGTGAGGAAGAGCTGCAGTAAGAGGATGGGTTTAACTGGAAGCTCTGTCTCAATATTTTTCTTCACAGGGCCCAAGTAGAAAGAGCAGGGTCATCTTTACCCAGCTGTCTGTCTATGAAGAGTGATCATTCAATGGATCAACCTGTCACGTTCAGCAAACAATTCACAGGTGATCAAATGTAAGTAAACAGGTTCATTTTGAAATAACTACTTAATTGTACTTTAATGTCACTGGAACCGTTCAGGTGTAGGTGGATGAATTGTGTCATATTCAGATATGCTGTGAGTTAGAGCTGCAGTAAGAGGATGAGTTTAACTGGAAGCTCTGTCTCCATGTGCTGTGAGTTAGAGCTGCAGTAAGAGGATGGGTTTAACTGGAAGCTCTGTCTCAATATTTTGTTCACAGGGCCCAAGTAGAAAGAGCAGGGTCATCTTTACCCAGCTGTCTATCTATGAAGAGTGATCATTCAATGGATCAACCAGTCACGTTCAGCAAACAGTTCACAGGTGATCAAATGTAAGTAAACAGGTTCATTTTGAAATAACTACTTAATTGTGCTGTGGCAAACACGCCTGCCACAGGCCACCGAAGTGGCTTTCCTTGGGGCCCTCCAGCACAGAGACACAGGGAGATGATGTTCCAACAGTCCCGATTTATTGACGAGGGTTTGGCAAGATGTTACAGCCAAGTGAGCAGATCTTAAACCCTGTCATGACAGAGAGCTCCCCGTGTGAGTGGGGATGGCAGATTTAACCTGTGCGCAGTGATTACCTCACTAGGTGCTGTGTTGAGCCAGCCTGGGAGCAGACACAGGCACACAATCAGGTGCAGCCACTCCTGCTCCTGGGTCCAATTAGCCTGGCCAATTATCTAATTCTTAACCAATTATCCAATTGGTCAGGTCTAATTAGCTTGACCCAGAGCAGGTGTGGCTGCTTAAACCAGCCATCCCCACACCACATGTACTTTTATGTCACTGGAACCGTTCAGGTGTAGGTGGATGAATTGTGTCATATTCAGATATGCTGTGAGTTAGAGCTGCAGTAAGAGGATGAGTTAAACTGGATACTCTGTCTCCATGTGCTGTGAGTTAGAGCTGCAGTAAGAGGATGAGTTTAACTGGAAGCATGGTATCCATGTGCTGTGAGGAAGAGCTGCAGTAAGAGGATGGGTTTAACTGGAAGCTCTGTCTCAATATTTTTCTTCACAGGGCCCAAGTAGAAAGAGCAGGGTCATCTTTACCCAGCTGTCTGTCTATGAAGAGTGATCATTCAATGGATCAACCTGTCACGTTCAGCAAACAATTCACAGGTGATCAAATGTAAGTAAACAGGTTCATTTTGAAATAACTACTTAATTGTACTTTAATGTCACTGGAACCGTTCAGGTGTAGGTGGATGAATTGTGTCATATTCAGATATGCTGTGAGTTAGAGCTGCAGTAAGAGGATGAGTTTAACTGGAAGCTCTGTCTCCATGTGCTGTGAGTTAGAGCTGCAGTAAGAGGATGGGTTTAACTGGAAGCTCTGTCTCAATATTTTGTTCACAGGGCCCAAGTAGAAAGAGCAGGGTCATCTTTACCCAGCTGTCTATCTATGAAGAGTGATCATTCAATGGATCAACCAGTCACGTTCAGCAAACAGTTCACAGGTGATCAAATGTAAGTAAACAGGTTCATTTTGAAATAACTACTTAATTGTACTGTGGCAAACACGCCTGCCACAGGCCACCGAAGTGGCTTTCCTTGGGGCCCTCCAGCACAGAGACACAGGGAGATGATGTTCCAACAGTCCCAATTTATTGACGAGGGTTTGGCAAGATGTTACAGCCAAGTGAGCAGATCTTAAACCCTGTCATGACAGAGAGCTCCCCGTGTGAGTGGGGATGGCAGATTTAACCTGTGCGCAGTGATTACCTCACTACGCACAGGTGCAGCCACTCCTGCTCCTGGGTCCAATTAGCCTGGCCAATTATCTAATTCTTAACCAATTATCCAATTGGTCAGGTCTAATTAGCTTGACCCAGAGCAGGTGTGGCTGCTTAAACCAGCCATCCCCACACCACATGTACTTTAATGTCACTGGAACCGTTCAGGTGTAGGTGGATGAATTGTCATATTCAGATATGCTGTGAGTTAGAGCTGCAGTAAGAGGATGAGTTTAACTGGAAGCATGGTATCCATGTGCTGTGAGGAAGAGCTGCAGTAAGAGGATGGGTTTAACTGGAAGCTCTGTCTCCATGTGCTGTGAGTTAGAGCTGTAGTAAGAGGATGAGTTTAACTGGAAGCTCTGTCTCCATGTGCTGTGAGTTAGAGCTGCAGTAAGAGGATGAGTTTCACTGGAAGCTCTGTCTCCATGTGCTGTGAGTTAGAGCTGCAGTAAGAGGATGAGTTTAACTGGAATCTCTGTCTCCATGTGCTGTGAGTTAGAGCTGCAGTAAGAGGATGATTTTAACCGTTTTGTTTACAGGGTAGAGCAGTCACTGGAGTACAGCTCTTCAGAAGAGTTGAGTTCAGAGAAATCATCTTTCCCAAAACAGGTTTATGATCTTCTTTTTCTATTTCTTTTGTTTTTTTACATTAGGCTATTATGTGTTTTCTTAATCCTATAAATGAATTCAAACTTCATTTTTAAACATTTTCATACATTCAGAAGTGCCTAATATTTCACTTAATTATGATAAGATATTGTTCCTTTGCCAAATATTAGACTTATCTTTGTATAGTGTAACATCACACTAACACAAAACATTTTACACATGCTTTATTAATTTTTTGTCATTTGTTTGGGACCAAGAGGGGAAAATATTTCCCTGGTTTTAAAAATTGGAAATATTTGTGGGGAAGGGAAACAGGAGTGGAAACAGGAAGTGAAGCTCCTAGCTGTGCAAAGGAAGCATTAGCGCTAATGCTAACGTGCTACATTTAACCTCTCAAAAGACAGAACATAACGTCTCATGTTCTGGAGTGCTACCTGGTCCTCACTCACACAAAGTCCAGATTCCATTTGCAGGTCCCACACACAGCAGGAGAGGAAGAGTCCTAACAGAGACTTTTAAACAGAAAGCACACCGCTCGTCGTTCGCATTTACTAAATGTATTACGCAGAGCAACACCATTATTATACAGAACCCCAGGATTTATCACAAGTAGTGTCTCTGAAAAACCATCAATCAGAAACAAAGGCTGCACACCACTTCATGTGTTTATTTCACACTGATACAGCACACCTCTTTATGTGTTTGTTTCACACTCTGATACAGCACACCTCTTCATGTGTTTATTTCAGTCTCTTCTGCGCACTTTGATGAAGCTGGATGAAAAGTTTGAACTGTTTCGGAGTCATCTGAGTCAGGATTGCCCAGAATGCTTTCAGAGTCTGTCTGAAGTTCCTTCAATGCTGGATATGTTTATGAAGATGAAGGAATTTTTCAAGAGTCATAAAATTGCTGATTACCCAGAATGCATTGAGAGAGAGCCGGAGGATCCTGAGGTCCTGTACATAGTTGAGAAGTTGCTGGAGACCTGTGGCAATGAGAGGTCTTTGAAGATCACAGTCCACATCCTGAGGAACATTAAGCAGAAGGATCTTGCCGACTCGCTGGAGAGAGATGAGCAGCACAGTAAGAGTTCTTTCTCATTGCTACGGTGTGTCCATTAGAATACTGATTCATAGCATCTACACTTTCCTAATAGTTATTTACACTGACAATCTTACAGACAGAAAACGTCACAAACAACATGTACACAGAAGCATTTAAATTTAAATATAGCCAAAGGGGATTCAAAGCAGGAACCTTGTGCTCAGAAGCCACTAACTGAACAACTGACCCATCCATTGGAGTGCCTTGAGTTTGTATCCTGGGCTAAATATTAGATTTTAAAATTACTATCAGAGCTGAAATTACAGCAAGGACACGTCCACAACATGAACCTTATAAAACAAATATAAATGGACAATTCAGCCCATTTTCAATTTTTAAATATTTCTTTTCTTCATCTTTATTGTACAAAAGCAACAATCTGCATTTTCTTGCTGATTTGTTTTGTTTGTGATTGATTATACAACCCTAATTCCAAAAAAGTTGGGACGGTAAATCAAATTCAAATAAAAACAGAAAGCAGTAATTTGTAAATTTACTTTGACTTGTATTCAAACAAAAACAGTATGAAGACAAGGTATTTCAGGTATTTTTTACCTAATCAACTTCATTTTAAAAAGAATATACATTTGTAATGAAATTTATACCTGCAACAAAAAAGTCTGGACAGAGGCAATTTAGGACTAATAACAATGTGACAAGTTAAAATAACAAGGTGATGTTAAACAGGTGAGGCAATTGTAACCCAGGGTTGCATGGCACAAAGTTGAACAGATACTGAAACAATATATGTATATATATATTTTGTAACTAACCAGTAACAAATAAATAAGATATCGTCATCCGAAATAGTGATAAAAGAAAACAGATTTATAAATATAGCTGCAAGCAGCGAAGCGGGGCCCTACGAAGATGTCCAATCCGGATAAATACAAGGCAAAGGAGAAAAGAGTCCAAGCGGCATAGATTTCAAAATTTTGGACGATCTACATACTTGTGCGTGAGACGATCCAACTTCCGGTTCATGAGAAACATTACTTTGAAATATGAATGTGCATTAGCATAAAGTGCTAACTTTGTCACACCACAAATCACGCAATTTTTAACGAAACGACTTGTCCTTCTCACCCTTGATGGAGAGAATACCCAAGACTACACATGTGCAATGGTGACATAATCAAGTAAAACGTTCATGAGAAGATGAGTTTTAAAGTGTTATATTAGCATTAGCTTCCTGCCAAAATTTCAAATGCCTGTAATTTCCATGTTTCTTGAGATATCTGCAACTGCTTCGATATGGTACAACATGGTAGTGTTCTCTTCATGCCCAGTCTGTTTCAAGTCCCTAGATTATTGTTTTAAAAAGTTATAAGCACTTGAAATTTGCATTATATTACCATTACCATTAGCTTCCCGCCAAAATTTCAAATGGCTGTAATTTCCTTGTTTTGTGAGATATCTGCAACTGCTTCGACATGGTACAACATGGAAGTGCCCTCTTCAAACCAAGTCCGTTTCAAGTCCCTAGATTATTGTTGTAAAAAGTTATAAACATGTGAAATATGTGGCCAAATTTTGTTTTTTTTTTTAAATACCAGTTCCTCCGCCATTTTGCAATGGATCTCTTAGCTGTTAACACCCTATAGGAAGACATGCACCATACACATGCATGGGCAGTTTCGGACCAATCGGACTTACGGTGTTTTATAGGTTTTGCCAAATTTATTTATTGATTGGTTTTATTGTGATGAGTTTAATTTACACTGGTACTTTAAAGAGTCTTAAATAAGTCTTAGTGTCAAAATAAAAGCCCTGGTTTCAGAGTGAGAGTTCTATAGCCTAATAAACAGTAAATTATACTAGAACCAATAACTATAATAGTAATAGACCAACATACATTAAAATAATACTGAAAGTGCAGAGTAAACATAATAATAAGAAAATTAGCTAAAAAAGCTAGTGGAACCAGGAAGAGTATAAATACAAAACAAAAGTAAAAGGTATTGATAAGTACCATTTTGGGGGTCATTTTATTTTTATTTTTGGGTCATTGTACATGTCAGCTATTGTTGTTCATTTTATTCTACTTTTCTAAGAAAATAAAACCAAAAGGTAACAGAGAAATAAAACAGTGAACACACATAAAACAACCATTCTCTTATCTTTGAAATATATATATATCACACGCATGCTTCTGTGTGATTTCATTCTTGTTGTGCAAACATCTCTCTTGACACGAATCTGTTATCTTCTGATTGCCTGGTCCATACATTACCTGATTTCACTCCTTCCAGTAGCGGCGTTAATACCGAAACACTTGTTACACAATCGTGTCATGGTATATAAGGAGCCTCCAAGAAAGGCTTAGTCCTTCAAGAGCAAGGATGGGTCCAAGCTCGCCAATTTGCCAACAGATGTTCCCCAAAGACAAATCGGTAGGATTTTGGGCATTTCACTCTCACAGTACACGATATAATTAAAAGATTCAAGGAATCCGGTCAAATCTCAGTGCGTAAAGGGCAAGGCCGCAAGCCCGGATTACAAGTGCATGGCTGCATAAACAGAGAGTGCGGGTGCTAGATTGGCCTGCCTGATCTGTCTCCAATTGAGAATGTGTGGCGCATTATGAAGCGCAAAATATGGCAACAAAGGCCCCGTACAATTGTGCAGCTGAAGACCTGCATAATGGAAGAATGGGGGAAAATCCCGCTTGCTAAACTTAATTTAAAAACTTATTTAAAAAATAGTGATGTTACACAGTGGTAAACACTCGACTGTCCAAACTTTTTTGGAGCGTGTTGCATGCATGCAAGTTTTATAATAAACATATATCTTCAAAATCAATTTGATTAGGTAAAACATGAAATACCTTGTCTTTATACTGTTTTTGTTTGAATACAAGTCAAAGTAAATTTACAAATTACTGCTTTCTGTTTTTATTTGCATTACCGTCCCAACTTTTTTGGAATTGGGGTTGTAATTGAGAAATATGTAATACTGTGTGAGAGGTGTGTAACACAATGAGAGAGGTGTGTAACATTGTGAGAGAGGTGTGTATGACTGTGTGAGGTGTGTAACATACTGTTAGAGAAATGTAACACTGATGTGTGTAAAATACTGTGAAAACTGAATGCATTAATATTCTATTTACTGTTTTTTCTTAAAATCTGTAATTGAATGAATGAAAATGTTTATCTCATTGTAAACATAATTTATTTCCTTTCTTCAGATGAATTCATAAAAAGAGCCCAGCCGGCACTGAAAACTCATCTGAAGAGGAAGTTTAAATGCATTTCCGAAGGTTTAGCAAAGCACGGCCACTTCATCCACCTGAATAAGGTCTATACAGAGCTCTACATCACAGAGGGGGGAAGTGGGGGGGTCAATAATGAACATGAGATCAGACAGATTGAGATAGCATCCAAGAGACAAACCACACAGGAGACTGCAATCCTCTGCAATGACATCTTTAAACCTTTACCTGGACAAGAGAAACCCAGAACTGTGCTTACAAAGGGCATCGCTGGCATTGGGAAAACAGTCTCTGTGCAGAAATTCATTCTGGACTGGGCAGAAGGAAAAGCCAATCAGGACGTTGATTTCATCTTCACTCTTCCTTTCCGGGATCTGAATTTGAAGAAGGAAAGTGAATTCAGTCTGATGCAACTTCTGCAGCACTACTTTCCACAACTGAAAGATATCAAAAGTTTTGAAGGCGATGAAGTCAAAGTTGTGTTTATCTTTGATGGCCTTGATGAATGTCGACTTCCTCTAGATTTCCAAAGCAATAAGATCTTCTGTGATATAACAGAGTCATCATCAGTGGATGTGCTGCTGACCAACCTCATTAAGGGGAATCTGCTTCCCTCTGCTCTCATCTGGATCACCTCCCGACCAGCAGCAGCCAATCAGATACCTCCTGAGTGCGTCCACCGAGTGACAGAGGTACGAGGGTTCAATGACCCCCAAAAGGAGGAATACTTCAGGAAGAAAATCAGAGATCAGCACCAGGCCAACAGAATTATCTCACACATAAAGTCATCTAGGAGCCTCTACATCATGTGTCACATACCAGTCTTCTGCTGGATTTCTGCTACTGTTCTGGAGACAATGTTGGGTAAAGTAGAGAGTGGAGATCTGCCCAATACTCTTACTGCGATGTACACACACTTCCTGCTTATTCAGACTAATATGAAGAATCAAAAGTATCATGGTGCTGATGAAACTAACCCAAAGAAACTGTCAGCATCAGATACAGAAATCATCTTAAAACTGGGGCAGCTGGCTTTTACACAGCTGGAAAAGGGCAATCTGATATTCTATGAAGACGACCTGAGAAAGAGTGGCATTGATGTCAGTGAAGCTTCACTGTATTCTGGGGTGTGCACAGAGATCTTTAAAGAGGAGTGTGGGTTGGGTCAGGAGAAGGTCTACTGCTTTGTGCATCTGAGCATTCAGGAGTATCTTGCTGCCTTGTTTGTGTTTCATTCGTGTGTAAATGAGAACAGAAATGTACTCAGAGCAGAAGAGTCAAAACCTCGCAGTGACAGTGTGCAGCTGTCTGAGTTAGAGAGGAGTGCTGTGGATCAGGCCTTAGAGAGTATGAATGGACACCTGGACCTTTTCCTCCGATTCCTTCTTGGCCTCTCTCTGGAGTCCATTCAGACTCTCTTAGAAGGATTACTGATGCAGACAGGAAGCAGATCACCTGTACCATACCTACAAGCACAGACAGAAAGCAGATCAGAGAGCATTGAGAAAACAGTCCAGTACATTAAGAAGAGGATCCGAGAGGAATCTTCAGCAGAGAGGATCATCAATCTGTTCCACTGTCTACATGAGCTAAATGAAAAAACTCTAGTGGAGGAAATCCAGAATTCACAGAGATCAGGAAAACTCTCAGATAAAAAGCTGGAACCAGACCAGTGTTCAGCTCTGGCCTTTGTGTTACTGATGTCAGAGGAGTTCCTGGCTGAGTTTGACTTAAAGGCCTACAAAACATCATCAGTAGGTTATCAGAGACTGGTACCAGTAGTCAAGAACTGCAGGAAGGCCATGTGAGTATTATGTCATTAATAATGTAGATGATTGACAACATATTTTCAGACTTTCTTTTTAAAATAGTGTGATTTCTGAATCATTCCGACTGCTAGTGCCCTCATTTAATGTTCTGAATCCAGAACAGAAGCAGCATCAAATTCAAAAACTTAACTTACTGAATGCTTCAGTAATAATTAATTTGCTACTTATTTTCAGATGCCAATTGTCAAGAAAATAATGAATTTGTTGACAGACAGATTAATTTGATGGACCAACCTTCATCAAAACATACAGCTCAGAGTGAAAAAAGAGGCTGTATTAAGTTACAATATGAAGACAAGGGGCACTATTTTGATGACAATGCAAGTGAAAACGCCCTTGAGGTCATATGGAATTGCTAGTTTTGTCTCTCACAAACAGAATATTTTTCAATGGGTTGGTAGTTTTGTGGTGTGCAGTAAACCTATCTGCATCAACATTGGTTGGGCAGCGTAATATGGTGTGCCCAGACCAGGGGCCTTGTTTATAAAGCTCTGTAGATTTCGTACTAAAATGCTGTGCATCTCCCCCCCCCCATTAACTCCTACAATTTACCATAAATGGTTAATGGAACACCAATTGTGAATATGATATGCTTACAAATCAGCTTTACATGCCAGTGAACTCTCAGGGAGAATGGAGAAGTCAGACTGCAAAGTAAAAGAGAGAAACTTAAAAAGAAAAAGTAAAAGAAAGTAAATGTGTCTTCATTACAGTTTTCAGAGTCCCACACCCATTCTGTTTTTGTCTGGGTGTTGAGTACCCCTTTTAAAATGCAAGCTCTCCCCCGAGATTTAGGTGCCGAGAGCCATAAGAAGGCAACCCTGGGTGAATAGAAATTATAATATGTGAAGAGTCACAGATGGCCAGGGACAGGAACCAGGGCAGGAGTGAATTATGACATTGATGTGACCTTTCCTCCTGGCCAGACACCATTTGTTTAGAGATTGTACTTGAGATGTTCCATCTCTCAATGATAGTGGTGTTAGATCGGAGACGCTTGTAAGACCACGCAGATTTGTAACCACGTATTAAAGAGTTAAACTGTCCTTCACCATCAAATTCGATTAAGTCTCTGTCTTTCCTGAACGCAACTGGAAGCAACAAGCAGCGAACAGAATTTTGATTAAAGAAGAAAAACAGAAACATTCTTCATTACTGAGGAGGAGGCCAGACGGGCCATATTGTTTGGTGGAAATAGAAAATTTGTGGAGTAGCAGAATGTCACAGCAGCTGAACCATTTCAGAAATGTAAAAGTGGTCAGAAGGAAGCGCATTGAATGCATAGCAAAGTGTAAGTGTCTGCGGTATATTGCAATTGTCATGAATTACTAATTATTGTTGCGATTCAGTCACGTCTGTGATGACACATTACCCAGAATATGATATAATACTTAATTAATACTTTGATTACACAGAAATTTATCTTGCATCTTAAAAGTGGCACAGTTTCACAAGGCGAAAGAAATATCCATCCACAGAAAATATACAGATATTACATCCATGTAAATATCTCCCTGATCTATCAAATTGAAATTACTGTTGGAACTCGCATGCAAGATTCGAATGGGTTCTGGGATAACATTACATTACATTACAGGCATTTGGCAGACGCTCTTATCCAGAGCGACATACAACAAAGTGTATAACCATAACCAGGAACAAGTGTGACGAAACCCTAGAGAGAAGTACCGGTCCAAGTGCAGGGAACAACCGCATAGTTCAACTTGGACCCTGATGGTTAAACTAATTAACACTAACAACGAGAACGGCAACAACGCAATCTATGGGGAAAAAAAAAAAAAATACAAGTAGTTGTTAAGACAGTTAATGCACCTAAGTCACCTATAATATAAGAGGCTTGAATCTTATGTGTCTGTACTGTGGGACTCAATACCGCTGTAAGGAAAAAAGGACGTCTCTCGAACGTGATGAAAAAGTACAAAGTTTATTTCCAATACCGGCAGTGACAAAGCGCACGAATGACACCTTGGATTCAGCAGAGTCAGAATGAACCACGAACCTTTCCAGAGGCTGCTTCTTATTTGTTTTCGAAGCTTTGATCAGTAGTGTTGAATATACATACCAAGACGGATGTAGTCAGTCCTTGTAACACCTATCAATTAGGCCATAGTGTATTGGCCGTCCTGTTGTGATTGAATTAGCACGTCTGTTGACTTGAATGGTTCCCAATCTCTCACTCCCGGTCGCTATTCTACCATTGTACCAACTGTATTGTGATAATGATAAGATCAAGGGAATGTGTGGCCAGCAGACATATTGGCATCAGAGACAGACTTCTTACACCGCCCCCCGAGGGCATAAGCTGAATCTCTGAATGTAACATATGGGAGGTGTCACCAGATGGTCCTCTGAATAGGGGTGTGATTATTAGAAGGCTGTGTACTTTGGTATGAAGAGAAAGGAACTGAGTGAAATGGGTCTGAAGGACATTTACCTGCATTTCACTACTTTTCCATCGGAGTCACCAGTTCCCACAATCTGCAAAATGTGTGTAATAACGGGTCATAGTTTGTGTTTTAAAGTTTGTTTTTTATAAATTTCGAAATTTTAGTTTTTGTTGAAAACATGTCTTTTTGTACCAGAGACTAACAAAAAAAGATCTGGTGTTTTGAACGTCGCAGTGTGTGCATGCCCCCAGCATGAACTGTTCACAGAGCTCCCCATTACATTTACATTACATTACAGGCATTTACAACTTATACATAGCATTTTTACATTGTATCCATTTATACAGCTGGATATATACTGAAGCAATTCCTGTTAAGTACCTTGCTCAATGGTACAACAGCAGTGTCCTTACCCGGGAATCGAACCTACGACCTTTCGGTTACAAGCCCAGTTCCTTACCCACTGTGCTACACTCCCCCCTGTCTGCAATTGGTCTATCTAAATATCACAGCTGATATTTGATGGCAGAGGTTAACTTTCTTTTAATTGTGCGTTTGGTTGGGCTAGGACAGTGATTAAGTGAGCTTTTGGAATGTTAAGAATGCACAGGACTTTCATACAGAGAGAGGCGGAGTCGCATGCGAGTGCTCGAGAGAGCAAGGACTGGTTGGCTGGCTGTAGAGCTGTTTCTCTAGTGAGTGTACATTAATCTTATCACGTGCATGTCTGAAATGAATGACACTTTAATTGAACTGGTGAGATTTTTTATTTGTTCATTTGTTTTGTTTTTTTCAATATTGGTATTAAAGGTCCAGGAAACTGAAATCTGTGAATTCTTTGCTGATGTGTTGTTTTAAAACTTTTTTGCATTGACAAGCGGCCAAAAAATATTTTAAATGATTCTTGCAAAAAAAAAACCTATAAAAGCCTCTGCCAAAATTGGCTTGCTCGTAACAGAGCCTCTCGAAATGTGCTTGATCTTCGCCATGACGAAATTTGCAGTTGGCTGCAGCTCTAATGTACTGTTTTAAAGTGTTATAAATGGGGCGATCGGATTGGCAATAATGAAATCAAACCCCACCATACCCACAGTGAATGTATTCATCTTTACACACCGTAAGTCAGATCAACACAAAACTTCATCGACCGATGCATCTGAATGTGCTCTACAACTTTGCTGTTGGGACCACCTATGTCCACCATATTGTTTGCCCGCCATTTGGACTTTTTTATTAGTTGGGGTGGGGAAGAGCTGTAGCTCCAAATCTAAAGTGTTACGACATCTAGTAAACTTCTTTACGGCAAGTGGCTAGAAGACATCCATGGCGACGCAAGTAATCCGACACCGTAGGGTCTAGTTTTTTATCAGTGAGGGGAGGGTCTGAACGTCGGGAAGACAGTGCCAGCTAGAGTGCATGCTAGGCTACTAAACGTTTGTTAGTAAAAGCTTTTTGAGAGGATGAATCATTACTTTTCTTTGGCATGGATCCATTTGAAGACCGTATCGGGTGAGTTTGTTTAGTCTTTGAATCTGTCATTATGCTGAGAAATAGCTAAACGATTTTATTGATAGGTTTTGAGTTTCTGTGCAAACGCGCGGAAACACGCTGGTAGCCTATAATAAAACAATGACGGCAATACACATATAGTCCGCTTCGTTCCGTTGCTACCATAACATAAACTATCTTGTGTCTACAGCTGCAGTTTCTTGCTGCAATTAGCCTACTAATATTGAATATAAACAAAAGACGCAATTTATGCTTTAGTCTGCCAATGTCTAAATAAATAATGCGGTACTCTGAGCGCAGTAGGCAGGTACAGGGATGGCGAGTTGATATTTCGTTTTTTTTGCTACTAAAAGTTTGTTAGTAAAAGCTTTTTGAGAGGATGAATCATTACTTTTCTTTGGCATGGATCCATTTGAAGAAAATATCAGGTGAGTTCGTTTAGTCTTTGAATCCGTCATTATGGTGAGAGAAATCGTATTCCGTAGCAACAAGATAAACCAGACATTAGCCCTAAAATATGCCAATACAGCAGTGAAAACGCTGCTCACTGAATAACAAAATAAACGAGACAAAGTTTTTAAAAATTATACCATGTCATTCTACAGTCAATATCTGGGACTAAACATTGAATAAATATACAATCTTACCATTGGTTTTACACGTAGAGATGTCTCTTTTGTGACTGAGTAGTCATATATTGTCTTGGACAACCTGTTTGTGAAATATATGCGCATTTGTGATGCCTGGGCAGGCTACCTTCAAAAATAGCTGTGTGTAATACCACACCCGTTGCTTACGGTGTTGTCGCCCTTTTCAGTACAATTTGGCTTGATTGACAATTCATTTATTCAGTAGGTGAGAGTATAAGCTTTCTAATGATGTATAACTCGTCTGATTTTTCTTTTGGAATAGCGTTTTATAGGTAACCGAAAATTTTCTTATCTGCCAATGTCTAAATAAATAACACAGTAGGGTACTCTGCGCTCAGCACGCAGGTCGCGAGCTGATATTTAGTCTTGTTTTGTTTTTTTCTCAATATCGTATTATGTAATATTATTCTATCTGTCTCTGAGGCGCTCTGAAATGTGCATTCTCTGCCAAGTTGAGCAATGGATTGGAATATGTGTGTGACGCCTATTGTAGTTGCGGCGCGGAAGCGCTGCAGCTCTACATACACGCTGGGCCATCTAAATGCTGTTTTATACTTACTTATGTAGTCTGCATAGTTTCCGTTGTGTGCGGCACTCTCCAAGGGCCAAATCATTTGTACGGCATATTGCACAGGTTGCACAGGCCACGTAATTTGATTTTGTTACTGACCGTTATAGTTCAAAAGACAACACCTTCATTCATATTTCCAGACCTACTAAATACTGCACCAATGACCACAAAAATGCTCAGCTAGATGTAACTTGTTGCAACAAAGACATTCACCGGACAAAAGCGCTTTTAGTCGCATATTTAACGTCGCCTACCGGTTTAGTGAATCAACTGTTATAACCTGCTTAGTCAAAGCCGTATGCCAGTGACCTCATGTCAGCAGTCAACCAATCTTCTTCTTTACGGCGTATGCGGGCACTGGTTACTAACTATGCGCTTTTAATTTCTTGAGGAGGTCTGAGTCTTCAACGTGGCCATGGTCTGCACATTGCCCACGGTCTGCACATTGCCCACAACCCCTACACAGACCCATTTTTACGTGTACTATGCAGAAGTATAAAACAGCCTTTAGTGTTACGACATAGTAAAGGCCTTTACGCCTAGCGGCTAGGAGACATCCATGGCGATGCAGTAGATATGTTGGGTGAAGGTATATGATCATGAGGACAACACCATTTAAAAATCGCTCCATGGGGGCACACTTGTGCCAATGCTTGGACCCCTCCCAACGCCACTTGCGGCTTTAGTTCTAGTTATTTCTGTACTTGCCGAACTGTTCATGAAGAAAAAAAACAATCCTTGCTTTTAATTGTAAGTTTTAAATTGTCAGAGCAAATGTTTGAATCCCAGGATTGTGTTTGAAAGGGGGGGAAATCACACTTTTTTCTTCCTTTTCAATGAATAATTAATGATTAGAAAATGACAAGAGAGAATGGTCCATCCCCTTTTTATATTTTAGTTTGGGGTCTCTTGAGAGCATATTGCATCTTTTCAATATTAGGCAGTAAATGTTACAAGGCCAGTAGTACCACCCTGGCGTCTGCTTTATTTTGGTATAGGCTGACCCAGAATCCTTAACACAGTCCCTGTAGATAATGTGAAAATAGGAAGGTAAAAGGACTGTTGATATAATTGGTGCCAGAGTGAGGTGTTCTCAGGCAACTGTTAAAGTGACCTCAGCCCCCGGTGCCTGTTCTTGAGTTAATTCTGAAGAAGATTGGCCATTTGGGTCAGAATTACATCTGTAGAACTGTCAAGAGTTCAATCCAGCAGGACGTCTAATTCTCAGGTTTAAAGTGCTGCAGTTTGAGCATGTAGCACAGACATCTTCCTCAGAGCATCCTCAACCTTAAAACCCTCAGTTTTACTCTTCATCACTGAACACTATTATAGTTTAATTATTAACATTACAGTTTTTATGTGTACCTAATATAGTATCTTAACTCTTTGCAGACTGAACAGCTGTGACCTCACAGAGAAGTCATGTGAAATTGTGGCCTCAGCTCTCCAGTCATCAAACTCACCCCTGAGAGATCTGGACCTCAGCTACACTAACCTGGGAGATTCAGGAGTGAAGCTGCTCTGTGCTGGACTGATGAGTCCAAACTGTAAACTACAGAGGCTGGGGTGAGTAGTGCTGTGCTGTGTGACCTTAACTAAATAGAAGTAGCGATCATGGCTGTGTAAGGCCCAGATCAGACAGGACGCATTTTGCAGGCTGAAAAACGCGAGGCGCACCGCACTGCTTTTTTTTGTTGAACCCAGGACGCGTTTTAGCGTCTTTTTTTCTTTCTTGTTGTTAGGCAACCGCAGAATCACCTGTCATAAGTCCAACCGTTATTTTGCTGTGAAGTAAACTCACCAATCTATATATTTTATTAGAAATAGTTAGTGAAATAAAAACATCTACATATAAAATGGACAGGCGGAGGGCACTTGCTCTGGCTCTGTTTGAGAGTGAGAGGACGTTAGCAAATTGCAAGTTGGACACAGACAGACGGAGATCCGTGTGGGTACATGAGACCCTCAGAAGGAGGAGAAACTATGGAGAGTACCACCAGCTGGTCCAGGAGCTTTGCGTACTTCAGGATGAATTGAGAGCAGTTTGACCATCTGCTCTCAATTGTTGGGTCCAGCTTCACAAAAATCACTACCAACTACAGGGAGTCCATTAGTCCTGCCGAGTGGCTGAGCATTTGTTTGCGGTAGGTTATATGTTTTTTTAACGTTACTGTTATATTTTGTTTACCTACTGTTTTTCTAACATCCTAAAAATCTGACAGGTGTAGAAGTGAGACTTTTTGTTACTTTATAACTTACGATGTAGTCAAGCAGGCGTGATACTTGTGAACGTAAATCTATCGCTGTTTCCGTCGCAGCACTTTAAAATTTCTTCTCACCGTGAAGAGTGCCTGACCCGCAACCGTTGTAATGTGTTAACACGGCGGCGCAATTATATCGAGAAATACCATCTTCGGGGCGTGCTGCAACGGACACAGTGATATTTTTCAGTGCAATGGCGAGTTCAAAACCCAATTTTTACACATCACTGACCAAAAATTCACTTAAGTGAACAAAACCAAAGACAAAAAATAAAAAATAAAAACCGCCCCTATTCAGTCACCCAATGCCCTTAGCAAAAAGAAGCTCTCCTTCCTCCACTGAGCATACTGCTCCCCTATAGCCCCATACACTCTTAAAAACTTCTAGTGTCCTCATGGCCTTGTAGTACCTGAACTCTACCATGACTCTGGCCTTAATCATGCCCCTGACCATAACTACCGTATCTTGTGCATCCTGTTCACAATCCTATCTTGTTCAACCTGGGTTTTACGGCTCAGGCAAATTGCCATTTTTGCCTGCCCCAAAACAAAGTTAATGAGCTGAGACTTCGCCCTCTGTCTGCAACTGTATGGAAAACCCAGGATAAAAACAGCTTTTTTGAAAAAGTTTCCCCCATTGACCTAAACAGTTGACCCAAGAAGTAGAACAGAGGCCGAAGTCTCACACATACAGAAAAGCAATGAAAAACAGTTTCCCTCTCATTGCAGAAAGGACAGTGGTGGGAAACCGCCGGGTTCATTACAGAAATAAAACTATTCACTGCAATTATCCCATGCAGCACCCTCCACTGTAAATCCCCAACCCTTTTGGCTAATGGTGGTTTGTATAATGCCCGCCACTGTGGCTTTTCCTCCTCCATTAACCCCAAGTAAGACCTCCACGGTGTGTCTGTGAGAGAAATCAGCTTCTTTTCATTCACCACTTTCACCACCATGTTATACAGAGTTTTTCCGTGTGCCACATCCAGGGCCACATTGTCCATACTCCGATGTTCTAACAGGGGACCTTTATGTACAGAATCAGAGAACCTGGGGGACACCAGGAGCCTAGGGAACGGATCTCCTGTGTTATGCTGGCCTAGGTTAGGTCCACAGTCTCTGAGCAGGTGCCGTTCCACATCAGTTAGGGCCTGCCTCCAGCCCAGCAGCACCTCGGAGGTATACCGCCCCGACCGCACCCGAAGGCGAGTGCCAAAATCCCCCACCTGGTCCAACTCCCGGCCAGCCGTGCCCACAGCCTGCCGTAACTTAATAGTCTTAGAAGCACATAGCAGTTCAGTTAGCTGAGGAAGGGCCTCACAGCACACATCCAGCTGGGACCCATACACCAACGGCTCCTCCAGGAGCCAGAAAGTCAATGTAGCGGACCCTGCACGGCAACGTTTCAGGAAACCCCATGCACGCAGCAGGCCATGGTAAAACACAGATAATCCACTCAGTGTAGGACCTTTGTAATCCATAAGAAAGATTGATGCATCAAGACCCAGCCCACCTGCCCTCTGAAGGATTGCACAGGCTAGGGGCCTCCAGACTAAGTTCGCTGGGCCATAGAGCAGCCTCTGTATGAACTGCAACCGGAAAGCAGCCCCCCTGCTTCCCAGGTGCACCAGCCCTTGGCCCCCTTCTTCCTTGGGCATATACAGCACATTCTGTGGAACCCAGTGTAGTCGGTCCCAGAAAAAGTTCACCAGCACTGACTGAACCCTCGCCAGTAGCCCTTACGGGGGGTCCACACATGCTAGGCGATGCCACAATGCAGATGCCACCAGATTGTTGATCACCAGTGTCCTTCCCCGATATGACATTTGTGGTAGCAGCCATTTCCACTTCCTCAGACGGCCCTCCACCATTTCTAATACACCTTCCCAATTTTTCTTTACCATGTCATCATCTCCCAAAAAAATACCCAGATACTTAATGCCCCCACGAGTCCACTGCAGCTCCCCTGGCAGCGTAGGCTGCCCACCCCTCCAGCCTCCCACTAACAGTGCTTCACTCTTGATCCAATTGATCTTTGCAGATGATAACACCTTGAAATCATTAACCATGGTAGTTAACACATCCACATCTTTCTGACCAGAGATCATAACAGCAAGATCATCTGCATAAGCTGACAATTTTACAAAAGCTGGGCAACCTGGAATTTTAAAACCTGTAATTGCAGTCCTTATCCTGTGCAACAGGGGCTCGATGGCCAGCAAGTAGAGCATTCCACTCAGTGCGCACCCCTGTCGTATTCCCCTACACACCTTAAAAAGGGCACTCAAACCACCGTTTACCTTCAACACACTCTCAATGTTCTGATACAACACCCTAACCTTGGCAATAAAACCATGGTTGAACTGGAAGGCCTCAAGGGTCTTCCAAAGGTACTGGTGTTCCACCCGGTCAAAAGCCTTTTCTTAGTCTAAGAAAATGAGACCAGTGTCAATCCCCAATTGTCCAGAGAGGGCCAAAACATCCCGAACTAAGGCTGCATTGTCAGTTATTGTCCTGCCAGGCACACAGTAGGTTTGGTCAGCACCAATAACCTGCCCGATCACTTTCTTCAGTCGGTTAGCCAGAGCCTTGGAGAGGAGTTTGTAATCGGTAGAGAGCAATGTCACGGGCCGCCAGTTCTTTACCTCCTTAGGGTCACCCTTTTTTGGCAGCAAGTTCACAACCGCCCTCCTGCAGCTCAACGGCAGTGACCCTCCAGCCAGACTGTCATTGAGCACGGATAGCAAGTCTTCACCTACCACCTGCCAGAAGCCCTTGTAAAATTCTACTGGCAGCCCATAAATTCCAGGGGCCTTCCCACTCGCCATGTCCTGAAGTGCTGTGTATAGTTCCTGCTGAGATAGAAACCCCCCTAGATCCCCACTGGCATGAACGGTTGGAAGCCCGTCGTAGAAAGCATTTGCTATATCTGCCTCCTCTCTATATTCACTCAGATAAAGCTCTGAAAAGAACTCCACTGCCTTCCGTCGGATTGCAGTAAGCTCTGTGAGCTCCTGACCTGTGATGGATTTCAGACAGTGAATAAACCGACTCTGACCACTTTTCTTCTCTAAGCCAAAGAAAAACTTTGATGGGGCATCCATCTCTGGTACATTCTGGAACCTTGACCGCACCAGTGCTCCCTGAGCCCGTATGCCCAGCAGGTCAACCAAAGACGTTTTTTTGGCTTTGAGGACACCAATTGTTTCTCTTCCTCCAGAGGTCTCCACCAAAGCTTGGAGATCCTCTATTTCGCTCTCCAGTGCCTTCATAGACTGGGTGATGTTTCTTGTGACATTTAGAGTGTATTGCAGACACAACTGCTTAATCTGTATTTTACCACAATCCCACCATTGTTGCAAAGAGTTGAAAGTATGTCTTTGCTTCTTCCATGTAGCCCAAAAAAATTCAAAAACCTCCCTAAAATTAGAGTCGTGTAGGAGTGTATTGTTAAAATGCCAGTAAGCACTCCCAGTCTTAAAAGATTGGATGGAAAAAGTCCCTGTCACTAAGCTGTGATCAGAAAAACCCACCGGGGTTATAAAACACTGTTTTATTGCACTAGCTTGATGCTCAAACACATATATCCTATCTAATCTAGCCATTGTGATTGAATTTCCTCTAGTGTGTGTCCAGGTGTACTGCCTATGCTGTCCATGGACACGCCTCCAGACATCACACAGCTCATGTGTCTCAATAATTTGACAGATCAATCTGCTGGAAGGTGCATGTGGTTCTGTATGGTTCCTATCCAATGTGTCCTGCACTGTACAATTAAATTCTCCAGCAACATACAACAAGTCATCAGTGTTACATTTAGCTATTATTTCATTAAGCACATTCAGAAAAATCACCCTCTCTGGTCCATATATTGGGGCATACGCATTAATAAAGACCATGTTGAAGTGATCAAACTTTGCAACCACCTTCAAAAGTCTACCTCTAACCACCTCCTCTACAACATAGGAGAGTGGCGAGAAAGACCTTGAAAACAAAATGGCCATCCCTGAGCTATTTGAGCTCTTATGGCTCAGAAAAACCTCACCCTCCCACTCCTTCCCCCAGTCAGCCTCATTACCAGTATCACTGTGTGTCTCTTGAGCAAAGGTAACATCAATGTGTTTTTGCTTTAATAACTGTAAAAAAAAATTCCCCTCTTTCTACCATCCCTCTTCTACCGTGTTGCTATCTTAGCCTCTGCCATGTATGGTAGAGTGATAAAGAACAAATAAAACAGCACTAGAAACACTGAACAGAGAAAAGGGGGAGTTTGCCTTCTGCCTAAGTATCATCGTTTAGCTTGATTTGTTCCTTAGCCCCTTGTTCGTTCACCTCCTCCCCACCCATGCTATCTGCTTGAGAAAGCCCCTTGTTCATTCGCCTCCTCTGCCACCTTCTCCCCCCCCTTTTCCTACAACCACTTCTGTTGTTTCAGACACAACATTATAAGTATTATCATTACCCCCCTGATCTGAGTTTGTTTGCTCTTCCCCTGCCCCGCAAGAAGACGGGCCAGCAGGCTCATCTGCAGCAGGCTCCCTGTTCAGACAGGATCTAGCTAAATGACCCACACAGTTGCACACAAATCATCTCGAGCTATCAGAAGTCGCATACACAGTATAATCAAAATTGTCAATCCTAAAATTGAACGACATGGAGAAATGATCCGTATCATCATTTAGAATCATGTGCACTTGACTTCTGAAAGACATAACGTGCTTTAAAAGCGGGGACTGAAAACCACCGGAAAGTTTCTTAATCGGGTAACTATTTTACCGTGACGTGACAACGCTTGCGTTAGCATTTCATTGGTAACAATAGGCGGTATATTTGACAAAGTAATCCTTCTCGCCGGGTTGACGAGAGGAAGCACCACGGTAAAAGTTTCCTTAACAACAATTCCATGTTCAACTACGGCATTAACTTTGTCAATGCTGTCGAGAAACACCACGATTCCTTTATTCATTCTTGACGCGAACTTAATACACTCGTGTCCAACCACCTCCGCTATCGCTAATATGCACTCTTCTACCGAGCACGGCACACTCGGGGCGGCTTTAATGCCATTTCGCCGAGTGAGCCGCTCACCACCTAGGGACGCTGGCATACCGACCAGCAAAGCTGGTCGCCCTCTTTAAAAAAGCGTTGCCTACCTACTAGTAAACAGCGCTTAGGAACAGTATAACAGAGAGAAAAAACAGTACAACTCCTGAAAGACCCTCACCGGTGCGAAATAAAGGAAAGTTTGGAAAACTCACCGACAGTCGTGCTCCAGCCACTCTCACTCTCAGCAGAGAGAGAGAGAGAGATTTAAAAACCCCTTTTATTGGGACATTGTTCAACCACAGAAATTACTGTACTTCAAAATAAAAATAATAGACAAGCAACATAAAGAGAAAAACTATTAAAAAAAACTAACCACAGGCAGAAAAGAGAGAATAGATAGAGAAAAGAGAGAGAATTTTTTTTTGGAATTTTTATCCATCCTTTATTTCTACACTCAACACACCACTGACATTACATACCTTACATTACATAAAAAACAATACACCAATAAATCAAAGTTCAAAACTAACATTAAAACCACAAGTCTACCACAAAAACACTGTTAACAAAAAAAATAAATAAATACATTTAAATAACTTAGTCATGTTCATCCTATTCCATCTGCAAACAGTAATTAATTTCCTTCCACTGAACATGAGACACCCTTAAGACACCACACACTCTGAAACACACTCAAACTCTCCATTACTTTGTGATACTGAAACTCCATCAACACCCTATGCCTGATCATACCCCTTAGCACAACCACCACATCTTGCCTATCTCCTCCACCAATTGTGTTTTTGCGACTTGTGTAGATTGCCATCTTTGCTTGCCCCAAAATGAAATTAATAAGTCAATACAGTAGCCTACATAACTTAAGGTATGATTTTACCCAAAAATCCAACATACCTGACACAAAATAACAACCGCAAATCCACGTTTCGGTGCCTGGATTTGAGTTGTTTCTGCGAATTGCAGCGATGCATCACTTTTCTTTTGCTTCGGGCAGTCTGTAAAAAGATTTCTTGTTGAATGTCCATGGACCACTGGTTCTTTAGTAAGTTGTAAGAATCACTGTCGAGTCCAACTGCCTTTAATTTAAGCAGATAATCGTTTGTTTTACTCCCGGTTTTGCAGTTTCCTCTACTAAAGTCAGCCATGTCGCAGCATGTTTTGCCACTCAATCCCGACTGAGGGGCGTATTCCGGTGGGAAAGTGACGTCAATGCATACCCTCTATTGAAATATATTTTTCGCAATCAGACATGAATTCATTGGAAATTTTTGGTGTAAGATTTTTAATTTGATCAATAAATGTATTACAATGCGTTTGATTAAATTCTGACTTGTACAAATTGCCATAAAAGTTGCTGACGTATTTTGCGATATGGGCCAGAACTGACAATTCCATTTATTCTAAGGGTAGATATATTATTTATTTTCCTATTTCTCTTTTCTAATGCAAAGAAGTAATATACTCTAAGGTACTGCGCGTGTTGAGGGCATCGAGATACTAGAACTGGACACAGCGTCCGCTTACCGGTTTCATGGATTTCAATGGGAGCTGCTGAAAGCGCATGAAGCCAATTCATGGACGCAGCCATGTTTGATTATGGGCCGTTGGCACCAGGGCGTGCGCACTGGGTACCTAAACGTGAAGGATCACGGTAAACGCAGAGCAATGTCGTCATAGACATAGGGTGTTTCTCAATACGCGTTCTTGTCTGTACTTGTGTCCTTGTGAAACGTCATCTTTTGCGGCCCAAGTACTGTTCCAATACTGAAGTTCGCATTTCGCCAAGAACGGTTAAAATTCCCGGAAGTGTTCTTGACACGCCCACTTTACCGAGGATGCATCGGTTGGTAACTTGTATGAACTACTTTCGTCCCACAATAGGCCTATTTCACATTTCCGGGTATGTAAACCGGATGTAGGGGTCTTTCATTTCCGGTTATCTTAACAGCCACCAAAACAATGGCAGCGACGAAGAGCAACCAGTTTTGTTGCGTTCCCCTGTGTGCACAACAAAATGTAGGGTACAGTCTCTGGGTATGTACCAAGCGGCCAAAACCAGACTTCGTTTTTGAAGCTCATTTCCTGGTGTTGTAGTTCCTGGTTGCTCACTAGCGCCACTACGGATGGCTCCAGTATAGGTGTTTTCATATCCGGTTTCCATGTAAGTCTACGGTACAAATGCGATCAAAATACAAAGTCAATAATTTTTTCTCACAAGAACAAATAGTCATAATAGGTGTATTTTATTGGTCTTATGACTGTCCATGGGTCGATTTCATGATTTGTTGCGTCATTTGGGCACAGTGTCAATATTTGTTCTGGACCAATGAGGTACAGCTTGCGTCACTTCCGGATTACTGCGGAGGACTCAGCTACAGTGGGGGCTACAGTCTATGGTCACTGGGGTGGGCGGTGGCGCTTCTTGGCCTTGCCATTGCGGCTCCGGCTACGGTCCGCCTGTGCTAAGTCTGAAAATGCAGGCATCCCATTTCGTGGTGATTTCATTATGGCGTGTGCTATTTACAGCTGCTCTAGACGACCATAAAATAATCCTCCTCTTAAGTTTTTCGGTATCCGAGTCATTTTTACTATTTCCTTTAGCCTACTTAACCAAATAATTACTTGGCAGAAAGCGTAATCAGCTTGCTATATTTGGTAGTCCAGTAGTAGCCTGTGCTAAAACAGTTCGCAACTTCGGCTACCAAGCCATTTGACTAGCTAGCTAACCTTAACCGGCAAACATTCAATCTGTCAAACGTGTTTGGCGGCTTGTCAGTCGTGTACATTCCGTAAATGTCTACCTGGGCCATGCTTCACGCATGTGACAAAGCTACTATAATCCCGATTTTGGGATAAACACTTTTTCAGTTTCACGAAGCGAATTAAGAGTTTCAAGGTTCATTTGCTGATTATACAACACACGATGAAATCACACACACAGAATTTAACGAAATTAACCATCTTGGCATTTAGAAAGGAACATGTTTTTAGCATTTAAGAGACCGACAAGCTAGGCATTTAAGACAGTGGTTCTCAGAATCGGTTCTGGGGGCTCCTTGCGTATATTGGCTTTTCTCCATTGGTTTTGATGATTTACAAGAAAAAAATAATAGCCTAATAATAATTAGAAATTCAACGTAGGCTACATTATTTTTCTTCATGCACCAGGTGGAAAACTTGCCGTACAAAGTGCGTTGTCATATTTACACGCCTGCAGATCAGTTATTAAAATACTTGGTAGATTTGTTAATCACCGCTGAGTGTTAATTTTTGTTCGGTAGAAAGTGATTTGCGAACGATCGGTCAGCTAGCGTCACCCAGCAAGTGAACACCACAAACGGCGATGGAGTAGTAGCAGGCTCATTATCTGACTGGCGAAAACCTACGACGATAACTTGCTCGGTTAACAGATCTACCAGACAGTTATACGAAAATTTGCCTAGTCAAATCACCAGTAGCCTACACATCTCCGATTGATTGACCATCAGTGTAGTCAATGTTCTTCCCCTGTGGTTCATATTGCTAACGTGTGAGCTAACCACGGACAGCCTACCTAGCTCACTGGCAAGCTGATATGCTAGCTAAGCATATTCGTTTTGCTGAGAAACATAAATTGAAGATAACTGAACATAGCCTAATTGTATTTTTAATGTCATACATAACGTGATTACATGACACAGTACAGTCACGGATGGAAATTAAACTCCGTAAACATCTGATAATATATTTTAAAACATAACGGCAGACAGTCAGCTAGCCTCGTTCAGGTTGAGGGGCTTTTCCGCACCGGACTGTCAATCAAATTGTAAAAATCACAAGACCGCTTAACTCTATGGTTTTGGCTCCAAATCGAGAAAATGGCCGCGCCCGCCATTGAGCTTCAAAACGTGTTTTAGAGACCCACGGAGAGTCAATGGGTGACGTCACAGTAGCTGTGTCCATATTTTTTACAGTCTCTGGTATGTACACTATCCGGAAGCCCAACATCCCACAATACACTGCGGTAGGGCTTTACGTTATTTTTCAACAAAGATGGCGGTTGGAACACGTAGCAGTAGATACTTGTATAAATGCAAGTTGTCCATAGTTATGTCAAATCATGAATTATATTCATATTCGATACAAAAAAGTCACCAGTTTTCATTAGAGTGCCAAGTGTAACTTTAACAGTTAACCAATGTTTTCTTGGAAGTCATGTTTTGATTTTTAACGAATTAAACTGAACATTAGCTGAAACATTTTTCATTAGAACAAGCTTGATTTCTTGCTATTTGCTTGCTAGCTAACATGCGTAGGATTGAAAGCATCATTTATAATTTATAAAGGCTAGCTTTGCTTGTTAACTAGCTACCAATGTTTTCTTGCAGCATTAAATTTGTGTTTTGTTTTATTATTTTAATACATAACATATTAAATGACCAAATTGCCCCAAATAGTTTCAGGCTAACCATTTGCTTTCTAGCTATGTTAAAAACTTGCAAGAAAACATTGGTAGGTAGTTAACAAGCAAAGCTAGCCTTACAATCAAGGTTATTTGAAGCTTACAATCCTACTCAAGTTAGCTAGCAATGCATTTATTCCTTATGACAATGAATTATTTTCCACCACGTAAGTAATTCAGTTCATGTAAACGTTCATACACACTCATCTCTTGAGCGGCTAGCAGCGAGCCTAACTATCGAGATTCTAAGTAACTGGACATAAAACTTTTTTTTGTACTCCACGTAGATCATAAACCCTTGAATATAAAAACGACTCATTGAAATCGGTTGAGAAATATAAACGTCATAGTGCTTTTTATCCAGAAAAACCGCAGCTCACCCGTTTATTTGTATTTGTTTACAGGCCATTCTTGCCTGGACCAATATGGCGGCGACGTTGACGTACGATCCAAAGGCCAATGCGGCGTCTATAGCCGCGTTTCCACCAAAATTACCCGGAACTTTCAGTCCCAGGAACTACTTTACCAGGAACTAAAAGGTTCCTTCAGCCAATGGTTAGCCGCGTTTCCACCGCAGGAACTATACCCCGGAACTAGGAACCTTTTGAGGAACTCAGTGCGTTTCCACCGCAGGAACTAGGGTCTAAATTTAGTTCTGGGGGCTTTGTTTTACCCCCCAAAACGTTCCTGCTCGGGGGGTAGTACTTTCCGAAAGTACAGGAACCTTTTGGGTGGAGCTTGCAGCGCTGAACATTTCTGATTGGTCGAGTACTCGTAGCATTTGTGTTGTATTTATTTTCCGCCATTACCCGCCATGTTTGAAAATATGCAGCGGCAAACCAATTTATTTTCATAATAACTTCAAATCAAACTTGTATGTTATGCGGCGCAGTGGCCTACTTTTGGTTATAGCCTGTCAACGTCTTGGAATTATAACGTGTGCTCTTCTGTTCTTTTCTTGCTTTAGTATTCGTTTTATAAAATGCTAAGCATTCGTGCTGGGACAGCATATTACGTAGGCTACCAAAACATTCAAACGGATTAATTCGGTTGCTGAATATTTTCTTCCGGATTTTCTTTGTTAGCCCGTTGTAATTGACTCAAAACGTTTGATACAGTTATGTGAGGTATGCGGTAGTTCTGCATAATTAACATTGGTGATACAGTACAAGCAAACTGGAAATCACCTTCCGCACTTTTTATCCGGGTAAAATAACAGGTTAATTCTAGTAATCTTCCCTTTAGCTTTTTCAGACTGCCGTAATTTTACTCAATTTTACAGCCATTTTTAAATTCCACGAAAAGACCAGGAAGACTATGGACTCATTTATAGTGCATGGTTCGCATCTGGAGGGCACACTTCGCTGCTCGGCTAGCAGTAACTTCGAAGGAAAGCAAACGGTGGCTGTACCACTACTAATTTACATTTTCACGCAAGTCCGAGTTTTCGTTCTATTCTTGTCATTTTGCGATTAGCCTATATGGAATTGACGACGAGAAAGTAATAAAACAGCAAATTGTTTACAACGTGTGCATGTTTTCTGCTGTTAATGAATGTGTTTGAGAGGATATATGAAAATCAATAAATACAAAAGTAACCATATATAGTCATTGTTGGTAACCCGTTGTATATATGTGGAATAAACCCCTCCGGGCTGTCCCGGTTATTAGAAAATAATGTAGGCTACTTCGGTGGTAGTATGGGGTTACAGAAGAAATCATATGACAGATGGACCGACGACAACTTCAGTGGGCTAATTTGCCTAATCTTCGCGGTACTTTAGACCCCGGTGGAAACGCAGACAACCATTGGCTGAAGGAACCTTTTAGTTCCTGGTAAAGTAGTTCCTGGGACTGAAAGTTCCGGGTAATTTTGGTGGAAACGCGGCTGTTGTCTGCGTTTCCACCGGGGTCTAAAGTACCGCGAAGATTAGGCAAATTAGCCCACTGACGTATGAAAAAGCAACGTTGTCGTCGGTCCGTCTGTCATATGATTTCTTCCGTAACCCCATACTACCACCGAAGTAGCCTACATTATTTTCTAATAACCGGGACAGCCCGGAGGGGTTTATTCCACTTATACAACGGGTTACCAACAATGACTATATATGGTTACTTTTGTATTTATTGATTTTCATATATCCTCTCAAACACATTCATTATGTTTTTATGCGAACATTCGCTTTCATGTCTTGACATCCGAAGCGACAGAATGCATTCACATTTATATGTATAACTGGCAACAACAGCAGAAAACATGCACACGTTGTAAACAATTTGCTGTTTGATTACTTTCTCGTCGTCAATTCCAGATAGGCTAATGGCAAAATGACAAGAATAGAACGAAAACTCGGACTTGCGTGAAAATGTAAATTAGTAGTGGTACAGCCACCGTTTGCTTTCCTTCGAAGTTACTGCTAGCCGAGCAGCGAAGTGTGCCCTCCAGATGCGAACCATGCACCATAAATTAGTCCATAGTCTTCCTGGTCTTTTCGTGGAATTGAAAAATGGCAGTAAAATTGAGTAAAATTACGGCAGTCTGAAAAAGCTAAAGGGAAGATTACTAGAATTAACCTGTTATTTTACCCGGATAAAAAGTGCAGATGGTGATTTCCAGTTTGCTTGTACTGTGTCACCAATGTTAATTACGCAGAACTACCGCATACCTCACATAACTGTATCAAACGTTTTGAGTCAATTACAACGGGCTAACAAAGAAAATCCGGAAGAAAATATTCAGCAACCGAATTAATCCGTTTGAATGTTTTGGTAGCCTACGTAATATGCTGTCCCAGCACGAATGCTTAGCATTTTATAAAACGAATACTAAAGCAAGAAAAGAACAGAAGAGCACACGTTATAATTCCAAGACGTTGACAGGCTATAACCAAAACTAGGCTACTGCGCCGCATAACGTACAAGTTTGATTTGAAGTTATTATGAAAATAAATTGGTTTGCCGCTGCATATTTTCAAACATGGCGGGTAATGGCGGAAAATAAATACAACACAAATGCTGCGAGTACTCGACCAATCAGAAATGTTCAGCGCTGCAAGCTCCACCCAAAAGGTTCCTGTACTTTCGGAAAGTACTACCCTCCGAGCAGGAACGTTTTGGGGGGTAAAACAAAGCCCCCAGAACTAAATTTAGACCCTAGTTCCTGCGGTGGAAACGCACTGAGTTCCTCAAAAGGTTCCTAGTTCCGGGGTATAGTTCCTGCGGTGGAAACGCGGCTTAAGTATATGTCTAAGGACCTTTTACAGTCTCTTCTATGAACCCGCAGGGGTGCGCTTCGAAGAAGTCAGACGAACTGAGTACCGTGAAATGAGCGACAGTAAACCGGCAGATTCGTCGCGAAAGCGAGAAACGCGTATCTCAAAGTTTATTTTCAAAACTAGCGACTAGCAACTTTGACATGTAAAAATACTCCTACGTTATAATTATAATTCCAATTACGTTTCTGGAGTAAAGTTTACATGTAAAAGCAATGTATTTTTATAAAGCTTTTTAAAATTTTATTTCTGCCATGTTGATTCTTGGAAGTGCAGTAAGTCTAAATATGAAATACCATGATCTCGCTTTTTAGGATAATATAAAACTGATTCCAGCATATTTGTCGTAATTAATAGGTCATGTTACCACTGAGGTGTTCTAACAACTCTAGATGATAGCTTACTGGCTAATTGTTATAGGATAAACTATGTGGCATGGGTTTGTAAGTACCCAATAAAATGTCCAGTGCTAATTAAACTCTAAATAGATAACATTTGGAACCACATTCCAGAGTCAGACCAAAAGTTATCTGTTAAGACTTGAATTAACAATGGACATTTACTGCGTACAACCCTTCACTAAATTGATATGATGTCAAAGATATCAAATAAACATGATAGAAAATTTGATCGAAAATGTTGTGGTTCAATTAAACAGTGTATTCCTCTCTACTGCTAGTATAGGTCAATGGACCATATCTGAGTGGAGGATCCAAGGTTTTCAAAACACCCCCATATCATTGAGACAACATGTCCAGGGGAGGCAACAGAGCATTATATAAGTTATGCTTATATCAGAAAGCGTTTGGGATTTAACTGAAGGAAATTTGCTTATGTACTGCATGCTTATACCCCAGCCATGATATACACCTTTACAAACATGTGTTAATACTGTCCTATTCTCCTTGCCATACTAGTGCAATATCCAGCCACATTTTCATATTTATTTGTTTTAAGTTGCATAGTTGATGTTACAAGGTAGCACAGAATGTTGAAGTAATGCATTTTAAGTTACTCTAATTCTTCCCTTACCATTCAGTTAAACTCATGTACTGATGTAATGTTGTACTGGATATTGCAATAATAATTAAAAGTAATGGGTGTATTTTATCTTTAATTCTCCATTTAAAATTTAGCATTGTCATTGTTGAAATGCAGGGAAAAAATAGAAAAAAGGAAGACATATTTGTTTGTAATTAATATTAGTGTGGTTCTAACTGAAAGTGAATCGTTTTACAATGTCTGTGTTTAAAATCGAAGTTGTTTTAATATTGTACAAATAGAAAACGAATAGTTCATATTTTAGGACAACTGCAGTTCGATTTTTCCTTAATTAATTTCATTTTGCTGAACGTAATAGTGGTTTAATCGTTGTACTTTTATTTTGCAATTTTCAGACCCGCGCTAAAGTCCTTACTGTCGCTAGCTTCACACTGCTGACGAACTGTGGCTTTGCTGGCTAGATGCAGGATTCTTTGTGACAAGGCCAATTCAAATGTGGTTTCTAACATTTCAGCAAGTTAAAGTTAGAAATAAGGCAGTCAGTATTTTTATAGAAGCAATCGGCAAGACTGTACATTAGCTAGCTAGCTAGATACGTACTTATGAAAAAGTTAGGCAGAGCTAGCAAGACTGAAATGCACTGTTCATGGAACCATCCCGAATCAGGGTTGCATAGAGTATTTCAAAGCACATGTCTTTTTCTCATGCTTGAGATTTAAGCATTTTAACAAAGAGCATGTTTTCTTCTCAGGTGAAGGTAAGAATATGGGAGTTAGTCATTAGCCTACACATGAAAACTGTTAAAAAAAAGACATTTCTAATCACTTACATGTCAGGGTATATAATGTAAAACAATGATTAAACAGCATATTCTTCCACAACAGGTGCTTTAGTCCGTAAATGACCTCCCTACGGTTCCTAGCTATTCCTAGCCAGCGTGACCCTGATCTCAAGCATAATACACCATTGTGAAAAGCGATTGCAGACAGGAACAGCTAGCTAATATAATTCACTTCATTTATCTGCTTGATTTGTCTTGAATGCCTGTTAGGTACATGAGAGAAAAGCAAAAGATTTCATCAATCGAAAATAATAAGATAACAGTATTGTATTTGGCTAATGGGTTTCACATGTACATTAACAGTTTTATTTTTCTGTTCATAGTGACGAATATTGAATGCTTTTAAAATGTATAGATGTTTGTGGACCAAAGTGCATGTCTGGTGAGGTAAAGTGCACCACAAAAATTCTGTTTCTTGCATTTGCAGGTGAAATTTCTGTTTGCAAATCATCATGGAAATGGCCTGGCAATGTAATCCTAGCAGTATGCTCCGAACCTTGATTTTTAGTTTTTTTGTTGTTGTTTGTAATAGAGCCCAGTAATGGCTTTAGGCTTTTGTGGATTAGTTGAAATACTTTATGAGGCTGATTTACACAACCCCCTCCCAGTTTCTGTATACATCTTTAAATTGTCTGTGTGTGTGTGTGGGTGTGTCTGTGTGTGTGTGTGCATGTTGTGCATGTGTCTGTATAATGTGTCTGTGTGTGTGGCTTCTCCACAGGCTGGGTTGGTGTAATCTCACAGAGGGCTGCTGTGATGTTCTGGCCTCAGTCCTGCGTTCTCCTCACTCAGAGCTGAGAGAGCTAGAGCTCAGAGACAACGAGCTGCAGGATTCAGGAGTGAGAGCGCTCTCTGCTGGTATGGAGGACTCACACTGTAAACTGCAGAGACTGGGGTGAGTACAAACACAAACCCCTTCAATCAAAAAGGGCTCCCATGTGACACAATACAGGGCGAATGTTAATGTTTCTAATGTGAAAACAGACCCTCCACAGAACTGAAACAGCATGTTCCTGTTCTTCCTCTTGGTCGAATAAGACTCTACACACATTTTAAAGCCTGACATGAATTAGACAAAACATATTTTTGGGAAGTATCAAATCAAATAGTTTAAATGTGTACATTCCTAAAAAATGAAATGACTGAATTACATTGTCCTTATGGGTTATATTCAACTGTATAAGGTGTGTAACACACTGCTATGTGTTTGACACACACAGCCCTGTTAGTTTATATTAACCCCTTAGCGCACATGCCAATTTTTGCCAATCCTTGCCCATTTAGGGGGTACCCTATTTAAAGCCTTATAACTCCAGATGTGAACACCACAGAGACTTGAAAAATGGCTTAAATGAAGCAGGATATTTGTACAATTTACAATACTAATTCAGATTAGTTCATATTCATAATTTTGGAAGAAATAAAGTGCTACAAATGCAATTGTCTAGACAAAAAAATCAAAAATGCACTTTTTTAGTTTGCAGTGAAATACTGAGAAATTGCATATATACAGCAGGTTAAACTATACATGTGCTGGATCAAAAACTTCTTGACCACAAGTTCATAAAATCTAAGGGTGGATATGTAGAACTACTATCGATTTATGAAGCAAAATCTAAGCAGGAAAAGGTTTAAACTACCCCTCTGCAACCGATTGAAATTTAAATCTGTTTGGGCCTGTTTATTATGATTGAGGTGTTTATATGGAGCATTTTCATTCTGCTTGGGCTTTTAAACCGATTTTAATCGGAATATTAGGCTCCATGTAAACCCAGCCACTGTTGCATCATTTTCAAGTGGGAATTTCAAGTTTTCCATCATTACAGTTGTCAAAAATATCTAGGATCCCAGAAACATATCCAAAATCTCTCCAAAAATGAATAAAATGCTTTGTGTCCATTATAAAGCATATAAATGAGCCTGTTTTGAAGTTTTAAGATGGAACATTGCTATCAGGTTAAAAAATAATGCAAATATTGTCACACAATGCGGTACAGTACCTAAATGTGTAATAATTAACTTTTGTATGTATTTCTATACTCTGTACTCTAGTATGTTTTCTTGTATGGGGATGGGACGACATGAAAACAATTTTCAACCGTCCACCACATTTTGGCAATGCTCCAACTCTCACATTATCACTGTTGCATGCTTCACAAAAACTATTACACTACTAACTAACGCTTACATTACAGTGTGAAATATCCACATTATATAATACTGCTAACCTATTTAAAGACACTCAATTTAAAAAATAACGTATATAACCGAAGTATTTTGAGCAGTAATACTTACATAGCAATGATGAAATCTTATCTGTTTTCAGTAGATGGAGACAGAGACAGTAAATAAATGATACTGTTCTATCCGCTCCTGTCTTACAAACAGCAGCGTTTCGTTAGCAGCATCTTTGTTTTACTGCTACCACAGAGTGAATGCGTAATTGAATGCGATGATAAGAAAATGTCCGGTTACGCTGACCTATAAAACGCTATTCCAAAAGCAAAATTAGACATGTTATACATTGTTAGAAAGCTTATACTCTCACCTTCTAAATAAATGAATTGTTAATCAAGCCAGACTGTACTAAAAAGGGCGATAACGCCGTAAACAACAGGGGTGGTATTACGCACAGCTATTTTGGAAGATACCCAGGCGTCACGAATGCGCGTATCTTTCAGAAAGGGATTGTCCAAGACAATGTATGACCACTCAGTCTCAAAAGTGACATCTCTATGCGTAAAACCAATGGTAAGGTTGTATATTTATTCAATATGTAGACCCAGATATTGTCTGTAGAATGACATGGTATCATTTTGTTATTCAGTGAGCAGCGTTTACACTGCTGTATTGGCATATCTTAGGGCTGTTGTCGAGTTTATCTTGTTGCTATGACGAAATACGATTTTTTAGTGGTGAAAGAATATTTTTATGAATGCCAAGATAGACAATATTGTCCATTATGTCATGCATGGGAGGTGTAGTTGTAGATGAGACTGCAGGGAGGGGGGCATTTTAAATGCACGACCAGAGCGACAATGGTGGCACTGCGAAACTCCGTAATCGGCATAGTTGTTATAGTTTCGTAAGTAGATGGTACACTACAACACGTTTCTGTTTTTAACTCACTGAATGTCTGAGTTCAGTAATCTGGGCACCCCTGCGTGCCGACCACTAGGGGGCTTGCACAAAGGGGTTAATGTGTGTAAGGGGCGTAACACACTGCTATGTGTTTGACACACACAGCCCTGTTAGTTTATATTAATGTGTGTAAGGCGTGTTACACACTGCTTTGTGTTTGACAGCCCCGTTAGTTTATATTAATGTGTGTAAAATGTGTGTCCTTCTCTCTGCAGGGTGTCAGGCTGTAGAGTCACACAGAGAGGCTGTGATTCTCTGGCTTCTGCTATGTGTTCCAACCCTTCGCATCTGAGAGAGCTGGACCTGAGATACAATCACCCAGGAGACTCAGGAGTGGAGGCGCTGTCTGCTGCTAAACTGGACACACTCACACTTCTGTAAGTACAGAGTTTCCACACTGCACCTCACACACACACACGCTCTGGATGACACTGTACAAACCGCCGTTAGTCTAGAAGGTTGGGGATCTACAGTGGAGGGTGCAGCACGGGGTCACTGCAGTAAATAGTTTTATTTCTGTTATGGACTCTCTTCTTTTTAGGGAAGTTTATTTTGGTTTCTGGGGGAAACATTTACAAGTGAGATTTTTAACCTCGGTTTCCCACACAAAGATAGATAAGTACTAGTTAATTAATTTAGTTTTGGGGAAAAAATGGCAGTTTCTACAAGTGAGAGAAATATGATTGGTGGAGGGAACAGACAAGATGGTTGTAGTTGGGTATCTAATCAGAGACACAGTGATGGTGGAGTTTCAGTATTACAAAGCAATGGAGAGCTTGAGTGTGTTTCAGAGAGTGTGTGTTATGCGTGTGTTTAGTGGAGGGGTGGGAGCTATTTTTGCACATGGAATAGGGTGAGGGAATGTAATACGTTTCCTTTGTGACATATTTGTGTTTTTCATATGATCTTGGTTTTGAGTTTTATTGTGTCGTTGTTTTTATTTATGTGATGTCATTGGTGTGTTGAGAGTGGAAATAAAGGATGGTTAAAATTCAGAATTCTGTTCTGCTGTTCTTACAGTGTGGACCATGGAGGAGAGAACAGGACCAAACCAGGACCCAGAAAATGTGAGTGTGTATTGACACAGAACACTTTCCATAGATACACACTGCTCTGTGCGTGTGTGTGAGTGACTTTACACACAGAAACGCATATGTACATACACACACACAGTTACTATCACAGCTCTTTCTCTCTCACACATAATGAGGTGAATATTAATAATGATAATTAATGTCTCTGGTGTGCAGACGGCTGTCAGCTCACACTGGATCCAAACACAGCGCACAGATACCTGTTTCTGTCTGAGGGGAACAGGAAGGTGACACACACACCGGGGAGAGAGAAGCAGCCATGTCCTGATCTTCTGGAGGGACATGAGTTCTGGCTCCAAGTTGTGTGCAGAGAGAGTGTGTGTGAGCGCTGTTACTGGGAGGCTGAGTGGAGTGTGTCTGAGTGGGGAGAGGTTTCTATAGCAGTGACAGGTAAAGTAGAGGCTTCTCACTGTGAGTTTGGACAGAATAAAAACTCCTGGAGTCTGAAGTGCGTTAAACACAATTACTCTGATGAACTCAGTTGCTCTGTCTGGCACAATGAGAACCGAACAGACATACCTGCCCTCACCTCCTCCTACCGCAGAGCAGCAGTGGTGTTGGGTAAAAGTGTGTGTGTGTACAGGGTAGGAGTGTGTGTGGACCGTCCAGCCGGCACTCTGTCCTTCTACAGCGTCTCTGACACACTGAGCCTCCTGCACAGATTCCACACACACTTCACTGAACACACACCCCTCTGTGCTGGATTTAGTGTGTGTAACTCCTCAGTGTCCCTCTGCTAACTGGAGTGGAGACACACACACACTTACGCGCGCACACACACACACACACACACACACAAACTTACACTTTATCTCACAAACACGCACACACTCTCACACGCATACACATACATACACATCTTAGCTAGCTGAGCCAGGAACTAAGCAGCTTACTGTCACAGAGAACATAACACACCAGTATATAATGTAAAATACCAGTCAACACAGGAAAGTTGTAACTTGCTAACCAGTAATGATATTGGTCAGACCAGCGATACTTCGGCAAGTGGACGATGGGCTCCTCCCTATAGCCGGGTTCCTCCTGAGATTTCTTCCCATCGGAGAGTTTTTTCTCGCCGTCATTTTGAGGGTTTCGTCCCCACTCATGTGCTTGCTTTTTGGGGGTTCAGGCCTGGTTTTTGCTCTTCTGCTTGGTTTCTGTCACTCCGTAAATCCTCTTTGTGACAGTTCTCTGTAAAAAGCGCTATACAAATAAAAAATGATTTGATTTGAGCATACACCAGTGCAGGGCCAGCCCAAGGTTTTTGGGGGCCCTAAACAAAAAGTCTATATGGGACCCTCTGTTTTGGTCGAAAACCACCAATTGAAATGTATTTAGATTAATGAAAAAGTGAAAATAGTGACACAGTTTTTGTTATTTTGGTTCTGTACTCTAGCACTTTGAGTTTGAAAGGATACAGAACCAAAACAACAAAAAATGTGTCACTGTCCAATGAATTATGGTGCTCACTGTAACTAGTATGAAGCTAACTGAATTACACTGCACCGCCATCTAGTGGCTGTATGAGAACACCACAATTGATTATTGCCAATGTCTGTTACTGCAGACTGACATTTGATTTTTTTATAACCAAAAATCCATCCATTCATTTTATTTTTGCACGCTTTTGCAATTATTGTCTTACACTTTATTATTGTAACAATGATAATAATTGCCTGATATATTAAGTTGTTTGGTGTAGCATAATAATTTAGATTTTCCATCCGGAACCATTCCCATGCTGGCTGGCGTACAGCATTCCTGCACCACATCTACAGCACCTGCTTGTCACTGAAGTGGCTTTCCACTGTCAGTGCATATTTAACATTTCTAATAAAGAATTCCCTACTCATTGTTGAATGACAGAATGGTCCTCAAGCTTTTCAGTACCTTTTGCACAGTGAAGTCACCAGATGTGACATGCAGTAGGATGTCTGATCCTCTACTCTTGAGGGGGTGATGGGGCACCTCTTCAGTATAGACCTAATCTGGCCCTTAAATCTGTCCTTTTCACCAGCAGCATGTTGGCCTTGGTGTAACTGGCCACACAGGACTTTTCATGGGACTGAGATGGAATGTGCATCTGAGCCACAATACAAATCCCTGCTCATTTCATGGTATCAGGGTAAGCCAGTCTGTCCTTCCAGATGATGTCAATGATCTTCTGAAGTCTCCAGAGATTTCATGTGGTGGCTATATGTGGTCCATGTATCACATCCATACAACAGGGTGGAAATGCAGACTGCTTGGTAGATAAGAACTTTGGGATGGAGATTTATGTTATTATTATTATTTGTTTTAAAGATAAGGAAAGGAAAGTGGTACAGTCTCCCCAACTTTCATATTTTTTGCTTTTGTCAGACAGAAAGAAAAATAAGGTTGTAGTTCCTTTAAACTGCCGCTAGGTTTGGTACTGGAACTTCAGTTTCAAACAGAGTTTTGGTTTAATGGGACTGTGAGCTTCCAGGCTGGTACCGTGATCTAATGTCTGTGCTGAGACAGTTAACAAAATCGGCAGAATAAGTATAATATATATATACCCTTTAAAGGAACTACAATCTTATTTTTCTTTCTGGTACACTATGTACAATCATTCAGTTACAGGCCAAATACATACTCTTTTGTTTACAGCTCACTGATACCATGTCAGCTGATGAGATTTTTGTGCTCAGTCAATCTATTTCATTATACCTGGCTGTATTTTAAAGGCCTTTTTGACTAATCATTGTTCATAATAATGCTGATGGATTTATCAAGTTGATTGTCCATACATTTTATTACAAATAAACTGCAGCTGTTTGTACTCAATTCAGTTTTTATTCTTAATTGCGGCATTGATCTGACATATAAAACATCAAGATACAGCTCATAAAGGTCTATAAAAGCTGCCAAGTATCAATACAAATACAAGTTAGTGACTCAAACAGAAAGACTGTTCGTCTTTGGCAAGGCTTGGAGACGATCATTTCAAGGTGAGATCAACAGTGTCGACAGTTATGAGAACTTGCCAGACCAACTGAACTCGTTTTACACCCATTTTCATGCCAAGAACACCGATTCCCCGCCCCTTCAACCCTCCTGCCCTACGCTCACAAACCCTGGTTTAGGACACACAGCTGCCTGCTCTCCAGTGTGTGCTGCTACACAGTATGGTTCACAGAAACAAACATGCAAAATGCTAACCGTGTTTTCCTACATCTGTTAAAGTAATTTGAATCTGTTTCTTTGTTTTGTCATCAGATCTCTAATTTGGTTTCCTCAAATGTGTAAATGTTGCTTCAGCAGACTCAAATCCCTAAGTGTAGGTGTAAAAAACACATTTAGAGAGTCCAGGAAGCATTGATACAATTTTTCAAATGTTGCGTTAAAAGCATTTATAAATTTGTGCGCAATGTCATCAACAACCCAGCCCATACCTGTTTATCAAATACATTCAAACCAACCAGAATGAGCCGACGTTCAGAGCAGGAATGCTGTTATGTGTGTTTTGTTGATGTGATGATATGAAGAAGTCATAAGAGAAAAGCAGAATGGCTCTAAGATGGTGTTTACTCTGCTCCTGTTGTCTGTCATTGTGAAACAAAGCATTTCAAACTGAAACGTCATTTTAAAGACGGAGGAGAAAGAAGAGGGAAGAGGGAGAAACTGAATAAAAGAACGGAGTAAGTAGCCTGTTGTGGAGTGTGAAGAGAATAGAAACTGGTGAAGGGCTGTGGGGACGAATGGGAATCTGCAGCTATAATCGCAACAACACACATAATTCAGCAAAACAGGAAACGGACAATAAAGTGCGCGATTTAGGTGAAAAAGGGTATTTTCAAATTTCCCTTTTTTAAAATTATTTATTTATAACGTATTTTTGATATTTATGACCATTTTACCTGCCACGGAACACGAGCTGCATTCCTATTATACTGGTCTGGGCTGCCGTATTCAAATTACACACAGATATAACCATAGATGATAAGCCTAATAAGCTGAAATGTGCAGGGAACGTGCACTGACAAAAGTAACCCCAATACATCACAGATCAAATCAAAATATATGGATAATATATATGGAATATGCCATTTGGAATACTTTTTATGCAATTATGGATCATTTCCAATTCACATTAAGTAGTAAGGTTAAAAACGGAGTAGGCTATAGGAATAGGCAAGTTTGCGTAGGCTATATTTCTCGCGAGCTGTACGTATTTGTTAAATGCAAAGGAGATTTTTTTATAGGTTAATGTGCCGTTGAAAAACTTTAAACATGCAAAGTAAAGTTAACGTTGCCAAATAATTTTCTATGAAACGCAATTTTCAGAAGGCTAAAAAATTGTAAATAGCTATAGGCCACGTCTACAGGCAGCAAACATTCAGGTACTGGCAGGAAGACGTTCGTTAGTTACCTGGCTAATAATATATAAAATACTGTAACGTAACCGAGTTAACGTCACAATTCTCCATAGAGAACGAAGCTGGAAATTAAAACGTTGTCACCTGATGGTCCCTCACACAGAAATTCACACAATTTGATACTCGCAGGGACAACTGCATGGGAAACGAAGCTCCAGATTTAATCTTCCCTTCTTGGAAAAAAGCTTCCGATCAAAGACACGTCACAGGGCAGAGGGTGGAGGCAGATTTAGGTTCCACTCAACTGAGGTTTCTCACAAGGCGGACATTCGGCTGAATTCCCACTGTGAAAATGCTGTGTTTTCTTAAGTGTTGCTTTTGCGTGCCAACAACCCTTCCCTACAAAATGATATTGCGCATATCAGCCATTGACACCGCACCAGACTTTTTATGGTTTGTTCATCCATCTATACAGCATCTTTCAGAATTACTGACACCCTCAATTATAATATGAACAAAAATTCTGGATAACATTCACTTTATCGTTTATCAAATATCTTCTCTGCTTAGAAATATAAGAAAATTCTGTTGTTTTTGTGTGATACCATGGCACAGAGGGGGGAAAAAACTTTAATCCATAATCAATTATGTTCAGAAAAAAATTATGTCACAATTATTGGCACCCCTGTATTTAGTACTTTGTGTGCCCTCCCTTTGCCAAGATAACAGCACTTCTCTTATGAAGCCTGACGAGGAGGCAGACCACATTATACAGGAATCTGAGACCATTCCTTCATACAGAACCTCTCCAGATCCCTCAGAGTCCCTGGTCCTTGCTCTCCTCTTCAGCTCTCCCCACAGGTCTCTATGGGGTTTAGGATAGGGGGCTGAGATGGCCATAGCCAAAGCTTGATTCTGTGGTCAGTGAACCCTTTTTGTGTGGATTTGGAGGTTTGCCTTAGATCACTGTACTGCCGGAATATCCAACCACAACCCAGTTTTAGTCCTGGCAGAGACTGTACAAATACATATAAAAAGACTGTTCCATTATCCTTGGAAGAGGAGGGTGAACAAAGTACTGAATACAGGGGAGCTAGTAATAGTGATGCCTAATTTTTAGAAATAAATGTATAATCTGAAAAATGTGTCATTTTGCTGATTCCATTGAATTAATTACATTAGATTACAGGCATTTGGCAGACGCTCTTATCCAGAGCGACGTACAACAAAGCGTGTAACCATAACCAGGAACAAGTGTGTCGAAAACCCAATTAATAAAATTAATAAAACATATTTGACATTTTTGACACTGAATGGCTTGGCACTGGCATTATTTAAATAATACAGTCATTCTTCCTGATAAAGGGTGTGAACATTTTGGAGGTTACTGTGTAGCACATGTTTGGGGTCTATTTAAATTCCAGATTTATTTAATTATTATTTTTGTTTGTTTGTTTGTTTGTTTAGATAAATGGTATTGTCACTACACACGTCTGGTCATTAACGAGTCCACGCTTCATACTGATGTTCGTGTAAATTTTTTCTTCCACCAAAGCGTCGTGGAACATCTCACTGAACACCGTGAAAACTAAAGGACAAAATAAAGTTGTTTCAATGCACAGCTCAATAATATCACAAAAACACATGTTCAATGTCTCACAGTTTTGGGCTGCGTTTCCGAGTTTCGATGTACCTTAACGTTTTACGAAGGTTCTTAAGGTATACCTTTCAAAGGGAAACCGTTTTTTTTACGAGTGTTTCCCGGACTATACCTTAAGGCAAGTGTTAAGTGACACCTCAAAGGTACATCGTAAATTGGAGCTGGCCTTCACTGTGGTGCTGAAAAGTTTATCAATCGATGCCAAGCGAATCGATTGTCTCACTTGTAAAGGCTTGTGAATGACGTTTTAATATAACAAGTGTTGTCATAATCATTTTACATCAATCTAATATTGCAGAAGAGGGAGTATGCCTACTAGAGATCATCTGCTAATCTCTTTAAGAGTCCGTTAAGACGAGACCTTGTGATAGTTTCAATAAATACGTACATATAGGCTACAAAGGATAAAATAAAAAGCATCAATCGTGACATATAAGCCATAGTCTGGGACTTCGTGGAAGACCAGGGAAAAGGATATAGGCAACATATGGGTGAATTATTTTGTTCTTATTGAAACAAAGGTCTAATGTTAATTTGTTTTTGTCACACAATATATAGGCAACTGTAGCAGCATATCACTGCACTGCACTGATTCCCGCGAACTTTTCTCTGCAATGCAAAAATGATCGTAGATGAAAGGCAAAAGCGCGTCTGTGGAAATTGATCATGATGAATTCTATACTGGGTGCCTTATGAATAGGTCTACCTGTTAAAGTGATTTGTTCATCCACCTTAATTTGCTGTTGGATAATCTTAAGTTTAACCAAGAATATCATTATTGGGTTGTTTACCGAAAATCGTAAAACAACATGGTAAGAAAAATGTTCCGTAATGTTGATATTTACCCAGTGCTATTTTGTTTTATATAGGAGGTGTGAGCTAAAGGAAGGGGATGTAGATCATTTGGCTATGTTTGTCCATTATGAGCCACTGTACCTGTATGTGTGTTTATGGCTAGGCCAATCAACGTGCTCTAGTTCGGTCATGCAAGTAGACTCACTCAACGTTGTTTTTGCACGCACAGGTTTTATGTTCTTAATAAACCGGCGGTTTGTTCCAAGTCAGTGTGATCATTGACTCACACACACGAACTAATTTCTACAGGGTATGCAGTCAGAAAATCCATATCCTAAGTTAGCGCCACTACGTATAAATAAAAAAAAGTTTTTTTTCTTTTCACAAATTGGATTAGTAAGGCTATCATGGATAGGCCCTATACTTAATTACCATCATGATGGGGATAGACAGGTAAAACGACAACATCCTCACGACGTGCTATGCACAGACACTGTCGATTTGAAAAGCAAAATGTTGGCATAATAAGGCAAAACTGTGACAGGATTACCGGAGCGCAGCGCTAAGGGACAGCTTACGAGTGCCTCAGACCACCCTTTTAAAGGTATACCTTAGCTAAAGAGACGCTGGGAAACAGCTCGAGACCTAAAGGAAGAGCATAAGGTATACCTTACGACGCACGTAGCGCTAAGGAGACTCTGGGAAACGCAGCCTTGGAGCTTAGAAATAATTTACCGTCACAATTACACTCTTCAAAAGTAGCCCCAATTCAAAGGCAATTTTAGTGGGCTACTCATATTAACAGATATCTCTGCACCAGTGTATTAACACAAGCATCTTGAGGCACGTAGAAACGAACGTTCACATACAGTATAAACATTTTACATTAGACATCATTGCGTTTCATTTCTCTAACAAAGAGGGTTTATATAACGTACAACCAATATAAGTCGTTATTTACCGTGTGAGCCCTTTAGACCAGTTGTAGAATAATAAACGGGAACTCTTGGTCTCTCGTATACCCGCGCATTGCGTTTGACCCGTACGTCTTTTACTGTGAATTAACATCCATGTCGTAGGCTACCTCGAGCGCTGATCATATGACTTACTTGGTACAAAAATTACCAAGTAAATATATTTAGTTTTAGTTTAATTTTAAAAGCAAGAAATCATCATGCACTTTATTGACGTTTGATGTCGCCATAGCAACGCATATACATTACGCTTACCAGCGTCAATTACAGTTGTTCTTCGATTATTGTTTTACCCGGTGTCTTTGTTCTTTTTGCTGTGACACAGCAGAACTGTAAATGAGGAGCTCTCTCTCTCTCTCTGTGTGCTTCTCTGAGGCTTAAATAAAGGTGTGATGTCTGTATTAGTGTGTATGTGTGTGTTCAGTATGTTCTCATTTTGGTTGTCTACAGGTTGGCGAATTTGGGTGGGAACCCACATTTGGTCTCATCTTTGCTGATGTCTTCCGGTCTCCTGAGTTAGGGGGCACAGTTTATAAAATGAGTATCTCAGGAGAGACAGAGACCAAAGGAGGAACCCTCAGCTCTGACAGAAAGAGGTATAAATGCATGAATCAGATATTTAATGTGATATGAGTTAGAGCTGCAGTAAAAGGATGACTTTAACTGGAAGCTCTGTCTCCATGTGCTGTGAGTTAGAGCTGCAGTAAGAGGATGAGTTTAACTGGAAGCTCTGTCTCCATGTGCTGTGAGTTAGTGCTGCAGTAAGAGGATGAGTTTAACTGGAAGCTTGGTCTCCATGTGCTGTGAGGAAGAGCTGCAGTAAGAGGATGGGTTTAACTGGAAGCTCTGTCTCCATATTTTGTTCACAGGGCCCAAGTAGAAAGAGCAGGGTCATCTTTACCCAGCTGTCTGTCTATGAAGAGTGATCATTCAATGAATCATCCAATCATGTTCAGCAAACAGTTCACAGGTGATCAAATGTAAGGAAACAGGTTCATTTTTAAATAACTACTTAATTGTACTTTAATGTCACTAGAACCGTTCAGGTTTAGGTGGATATATTGTGTCATATTCAGATGTGCTGTGAGTTAGAGCTGCAGTAAGAGGATGAGTTTAACTGGAAGCTCTGTCTCCATGTGCTGTGAGTTAGAGCTGCAGTAAGAGGACGAGTTATACTGGAAGCTCTGTCTCCATGTGCTGTGAGTTAGAGCTGCAGTAAGAGGATGGGTTTAACTGGAAGCTCTGTCTCCATATTTTGTTCACAGGGCCCAAGTAGAAAGAGCAGGGTCATCTTTACCCAGCTGTCTGTCTATGAAGAGTGATCATTCAATGAATCATCCAATCATGTTCAGCAAACAGTTCACAGGTGATCAAATGTAAGGAAACAGGTTCATTTTTAAATAACTACTTAATTGTACTTTAATGTCACTGGAACCGTTCAGGTTTAGGTGGATATATTGTGTCATATTCAGATGTGCTGTGAGTTAGAGCTGCAGTAAGAGGATGAGTTTAACTGGAAGCTCTGTCTCCATGTGCTGTGAGTTAGAGCTGCAGTAAGAGGACGAGTTATACTGGAAGCTCTGTCTCCATGTGCTGTGAGTTAGAGCTGCAGTAAGAGGACGAGTTATACTGGAAGCTCTGTCTCCATGTGCTGTGAGTTAGAGCCGTAGTAAGAGGATGAGTTTAACTGGAAGCTCTGTCTCCATGTGCTGTGAGTTAGAGCTGCAGTAAGAGGATGGGTTTAACTGGAAGCTCTGTCTCCATATTTTGTTCACAGGGCCCAAGTAGAAAGAGCAGGGTCATCTTTACCCAGCTGTCTGTCTATGAAGAGTGATCATTCAATGAATCATCCAATCATGTTCAGCAAACAGTTCACAGGTGATCAAATGTAAGGAAACAGGTTCATTTTTAAATAACTACTTAATTGTACTTTAATGTCACTGGAACCGTTCAGGTTTAGGTGGATATATTGTGTCATATTCAGATGTGCTGTGAGTTAGAGCTGCAGTAAGAGGATGAGTTTAACTGGAAGCTCTGTCTCCATGTGCTGTGAGTTAGAGCTGCAGTAAGAGGATGAGTTTAACTGGAAGCTCTGTCTCCATGTGCTGTGAGTTAGAGCTGCAGTAAGAGGATGAGTTTAACTGGAAGCTCTGTCTCCATGTGCTGTGAGTTAGAGCTGCAGTAAGAGGACGAGTTATACTGGAAGCTCTGTCTCCATGTGCTGTGAGTTAGAGCCGTAGTAAGAGGATGAGTTTAACTGGAAGCTCTGTCTCCATGTGCTGTGAGTTAGAGCTGCAGTAAGAGGATGAGTTTAACTGGAATCTCTGTCTCCATGTGCTATGAGTTAGAGCTGCAGTAAGAGGATGAGTTTAACTGGAAGCTCTGTCTCCATGTGCTGTGAGTTAGTGCTGCAGTAAGAGGATGAGTTTAACTGGAAGCTCTGTCTCCATGTGCTGTGAGTTAGAGCTGCAGTAAGAGGATGGGTTTAACTGGAAGCTCTGTCTCCATGTGCTGTGAGTTAGAGCTGCAGTAAGAGGATGGGTTTAACTGGAAGCTCTGTCTCCATGTGCTGTGAGTTAGAGCTGCAGTAAGAGGACGAGTTATACTGGAAGCTCTGTCTCCATGTGCTGTGAGTTAGAGCTGCAGTAAGAGGATGGGTTTAACTGGAAGCTCTGTCTCCATGTGCTGTGAGTTAGAGCCACAGTAAGAGGATGAGTTTAACTGGAAGCTCTGTCTCCATGTGCTGTGAGTTAGAGCTGCAGTAAGAGGATGGGTTTAACTGGAAGCTCTGTCTCCATGTGCTGTGAGTTAGAGCTGCAGTAAGAGGATGAGTTTAACTGGAAGCTCTGTCTCCATGTGCTGTGAGTTAGAGCTGCAGTAAGAGGATGGGTTTAACTGGAAGCTCTGTCTCCATGTGCTGTGAGTTAGAGCTGCAGTAAGAGGACGAGTTTAACTGGACGCTCTGTCTCCATGTGCTGTGAGTTAGAGGTGCAGCAAGTGGATGAGTTTAACTGGTAGGTCTGTCTCCATGTGCTGTGCATTATAGATGTAGTAAGAGGATGAGGTTAACTGGAAGCTCTGTCTCCATGTGCTGTGCATTATAGATGCAGTAAGTGGATGGGTTTAACTGGAAGCTCTGTCTCTGTGTGCTGTGAGTTAAAGCTGCAGTAAGAGGATGAGTTTAACTGGAAGCTCTGTCTCCATATGCTGTGAGTTAGAGCTGTAGTAAGAGGATGAGTTTAACTGGAAGCTCTGTCTCCATGTGCTGTGAGTTAGAGCTGCAGTAAGAGGATGAGTTTCACTGGAAGCTCTGTCTCCATGTGCTGTGAGTTAGAGCTGCAGTAAGAGGATGAATTTAACTGGAATTTCTGTCTCCATGTGCTGTGAGTTAGAGCTGCAGTAAGAGGATGAATTTAACCGTTTTGTTTACAGGGTAGAGCGGTCACTGGAGTACAGCTCTTCAGAATGGTTGAGTTCAGAGAAATCATCTTTCCCAAAACAGGTTTGTGATCTTCTTTTTCTATTTCTTTTTTCTTTTTTTTCTTTTTTTACATTTTAGGCTATTATGTGTTTTCTTAATCCTATCAATGAATTCAAACTTCATTTTTAAACGTTTTCATATATTCAGAAGTGCCTAATATTTCACTTAATTATGATAAGATATTGTTCCTTTGCCAAATATTAGACATATCTTTGTATAGTGTAACATCACACTAACACAAAACATTTTACACATGCTTTATGAATTTTTTGTCATTTGTTTGGGACCAAGAGGGGAAAATATTTCCCTGGTTTTAAAAATTGGAAATATTTGTGGGGAAGGGAAACAGGAGTGGAAACAGGAAGTGAAGCTCCTAGCTGTGCAAAGGAAGCGTTAGCACTAATGCTAACATGCTACATTTAACCTCTCAAAAGACAGAACATAACGTCTAATCATGTTCTGGAGTGCTACCTGGTCCTCACTCACACAAAGTCCAGATTCCATTTGCAGGTCCCACACACAGCAGGAGAGTAAGAGTCCTAACAGAGACTTTTAAACAGGAAGCACACCGCTCGCCGTTAGCGTTTACTAAATGTATTACGCAGAGCAACGCCATTATTATACAGAACTGCAGGATTTATCACAAGTAGTGTCTCTACAAAACCGTCAATCAGGAACAAAGGCTGCACTTCAAATTTGAGCATTTATCATTGCTGCATGTTTGGTGTCTGAAAGTATCTGTCCCTGTTCTGGCTGTCAAAAACAAAAGACATTTTGTATCATGGTGCCTTTATTTGAGTTTTTATTTTTTCAGTTGTGGTGACACAGCACACCTCTTCATGTGTGTATTTCACTCTGATACAGCACATCTCTTTGTGTGTTTATTTCACTCTGATACAGCACATCTCTTCATGTGTTTATTCCACATTTCACACTGATACAGCACACCTCTTTGAGTTTATTTCACACACTGATACAGCACACCTCTTCATGTGTTTATTTCACACACTGATACAGCACACCTCTTCATGTGTTTATCTCACTCTGATACAGCACACATCTTTATGTGTTTATTTCACACACTCATACAGCACACCTCTTCATGTGTTTATTTCACACTGATACAGTATACCTCTTCATGTGTTTATTTCACGCTGATAGAGCACACCTCTTCCTGTGTTTATTTCACACTGATACAGCACACCTCTTCATGTGTTTATTTCACACTGATACAGTATACCTCTTCATGTGTTTATTTCACGCTGATACAGCACACCTCTTCCTGTGTTTATTTCACACTGATACAGCACACCTCTTCATGTGTTTATTTCACGCTGATGCATCACATCTCTTCATGTGTTTATTTCACACTGATACAGCATACCTCTTCATGTGTTTATTTCACACTGATACAGCAGACCTCTTCCTGTGTTTATTTCACACTGATACAGCACACCTCTTCCTGTGTTTATTTCACACTGATACAGCACATCTTTTCATGTATTTATTTCACACTGATGCAGCACACCTCTTCATGTGTATTTCAGTCTGATACAGCACACCTCTTCGTGTGTTTATTTCACACTGATATAGCACCTCTTCATGTGTTTATTTCAGTCTCTTCTGCACACTCTGATGAAGCTGAAGAAGGATGAGAAGTTGAAACTGTTTCAGAGCCATCTGAGTCAGGATTGCCCAGAATGCTTTCAGAGTCTGTCTGAAGATCCTTCAGTGCTGGATAGGTTTATGAAGATGAAGGAATTGTTCAAGAGTCATAAAATTGCTGATTACCCAGAATGCACTGAGAGAGAGCCGGAAGATCCTGAGGTCCTGTACATAGTTGAGAAGATGCTGGAGACCTGTGGCAGTGAGAGATCTCTGAAGATCACACTCCACATCCTGAGGAACATGAAGCAGAAGGATCTCACTGACTCACTGGAGAGAGATGAGCAGTACAGTAAGAGTTTTCTCTCATTGCTACTGTGTGTCACATAGAATACTGAAATGAGTTTAGCAAACAAATTAAACAGTGAGCAATGTTCTGATTTTTGCATCTACACTCTCCTAATAATGTTTTACACCGACAATCTTACAGACAGAAAACGTCACAACCAATACTATTATTACAGGGCTTGCATTAAAGCATTCCAATTAAAATATAGCCAAAGGGGATTCAAAGCAGGAACCTTGTGCTCAGAAGCCAGTATCTAAACCACAGTCCCATCAGACTAACTGCCCTGCCTTGGTATCCTGGACTCAGGATAAAAATATTAGATTTTAAAATTACTATCAGACCTGAGACGACAGTATTTACCACAAGGACATGTCCACGACATAAACCTGAGAAATTAAATGTAAAAGGACAATTGAGCCCATTTTCAATTTTTTCATTTTCCTTTCCTTCATCTGTATGGTACAAATGCAACAATCTGCATTTTCTTTCTGATTTATTTTGTTTGTGATGGATTATAATCGAAAGATATGTAGTACTGTGTGAGAGGTGTGTAACACACAGAGAGGTGTGTATCGCTGTATGAGGTGTGTAACACACAATGAGAGGTGTGTAACACTGTGTGAGGTGTGTAACACACAGAGAGGTGTGTATCACTGTGTGAGGTGTGTAAAGTAGGCAGTATACTTCATAAGAAGTAGAACTTTTTGAGCAAAACGAAGCAATGAGAACAACTGAAGAACAAAAAGACGTGGTGTTGTGTGTTCGTACGGTGCAGTATGCGATGGCCTCCAGGGAGAACTTTTCGAAAACTTCTTTCCTGTTCTCCGGCCTCCCCCTCTCAGCTATTGGTCCAAATATCACATGGTTGGTTATGTCACGGTTGAGAGTTCAGAGGGCAGACTTCACATGCTAATGTACAGAGAATCAACGCCAATCTCTCTTCTGTAGAGATGAGAATTCTGTGAGTTCTCGCATGTTTGATGAATGGTGCTGCTCATTTCAGCAAGTCATCAAAATGCCTAGCACACATTCGGAAACACACAGAGAGGTGTGTATCACTGTGTGAGGTGTGTAACACACAATAAGAGAGGTGTGGATCACTGTGTGAGGTGTGTAACACACAATAAGAGAGGTGTGTAACACTGTGTGAGGTGTGTAACATAGTATTAGAGGAATGTAACACTATGATGTGTGTAAAATACTGTGAAAATGGAATGCATTAATATTCCATTCACTTTTTCTTCTTAAAATCTGTAATTGAATGAATGAAAATGTTTTTCCTCTCTTCAGATGAATCCATAGAAAGAGCCCAGCTGGCTCTGAAAACTCATTTGAAGAGGAAGTTCGAATGCATATTTGAAGGTTTATCAAAGCAGGGCCATCCAACCCTGCTCAATAATGTCTATGTAGAGCTCTACATCACAGAGGGGGGAAGTGGGGGGGTCAATAATGAACACGAGGTTAGACAGATTGAGACATCCAAGAGACAAACCACACAGGAGACTGCAATCCTCTGCAATGACATCTTTAAGCCTTTACCTGGACAAGAGAAACCCATCAGAACTGTGCTTACGAAGGGCATCGCTGGCATTGGGAAAACAGTCTCTGTGCAGAAGTTCATTCTGGACTGGGCAGAAGGAAGAGCCAATCAGGACGTTGACCTCATCTTCACTCTTCCTTTCCGAGATCTGAATTTGAAGAAGGAAATACCATTCAGTCTGATGCAACTTCTGCAGCACTACTTTCCACTACTGAAAGAAATCCAAAGTGTTAAAGGTGATGAAGTCAAAGTTGTGTTTATCTTTGATGGTCTGGATGAGTGTAGACTTCCTCTAGATTTCCAAACCAATGCGATCTGCTGTGATATAACAGAATCATCATCACTGGATGTGCTGCTGACCAACCTCATTAAGGGCAATCTGCTTCCCTCTGCTCTCATCTGGATCACCTCCCGACCAGCAGCAGCCAATCAGATACCTCCTGAGTGTGTCCACCGTGTGACAGAGGTACGAGGGTTCAATGACCCACAGAAGGAGGAGTATTTCAGGAAGAGAATCAGAGATCAAAACAGGGCCAGCAGAATTATCTCACACATAAAGTCATCCAGGAGTCTCTACATCATGTGTCACATACCAGTCTTCTGCTGGATTTCTGCTACTGTTCTGGAGACAATGTTGGGTAAAGTAGAGAGTGGAGATCTGCCCAATACTCTTACTGCGATGTACACACACTTCCTTCTTATTCAGACTAATTTGAAGAATCAGAAGTATCATGGCACTGATGAGACAGACCCAAAGGAGATGTCAGCATCAGATACAGAAATCATCCTGAAACTGGGGCAACTGGCTTTTCTACATCTGGAAAAAGGCAATCTGATATTCTATGAGGAGGACCTGAGAGAGAGTGGCATTGATGTCAGTGAAGCTTCACTGTATTCTGGAGTGTGCACAGAGATCTTTAAAGAGGAGTGTGGGTTGGGTCAGGAGAAGGTCTACTGCTTTGTGCATCTGAGCATTCAGGAGTATCTGGCTGCCTTGTTTGTGTTTCATTCATGTGTAAATGAGAAAAGAAATGTACTCAGACTGGGAATGGAAATATCCCAAGAAGCACCTGAAGAAAATGGTGGTGGTGATGATTTTGATTATGATGATGAGGAGGAGGAAGAGGGGAAATATGAAGGGTATGATGATTTTGATTATGATGATGAGGAGGAGGAAGAGGGAAAATATGAAGGGTATGATGATTTTGATGATGATGATCATGGTGATGATGATAATGAGGATGAGGAGATGGAGGAAGAAGATGAGAAAAAAAAGAAGACTGATGGTGACAGTGTGCAGCTGTCTGAGTTACACAGGTGTGCAGTGGATCAGGCCTTAAAGAGTAAGAATGGACACCTGGACCTTTTCCTTCGATTCCTTCTTGGCCTCTCTCTGGACTCCATTCAGGCTCTCTTAGGAGGAATACTGACACAGACAGGAAGCAGATCAACTGTACCAGACCCACAGACAGGAAGCAGATCACCACTACCAGACCCACAGACAGGAAGCAGATCACCGGTACCAGACCTACAGAGTCAGACAGGAAGCAGATCACAGAGCATTGAGAAAACAGTCCAGTATATTAAGGAGAGGATCAGAGAAGAGTCTTCAGCAGAGAGGACCATCAATCTGTTCCACTGTCTCAGTGAACTGAATGACAATTCTCTAGTGCAGGAAATCCAGAATTCCCTGAGATCAGGAAAACTGTCTCATACAGAGCTGGGACCAGACAAGTGTTCAGCTCTGGCCTTTGTCTTACTGATGTCAGAGGAGATCCTGGATGAGTTTGACATGAAGACCTACAACACATCAGCAGCAGGTCATCAGAGACTGGTACCAGTAGTCAGGAACTGCAGGAAGGCCATGTGAGTATTATGTCATTAATAATGTAGATGATTGACAGAATATTTTCAGACATTTCTTTTAAAAAGAGTTTGATTTCTTAATCATTTTGACAGCTAGTGCACTCATTTGATGTTCTGAATCCAGAATATAAGCAGCATCAAATTCAAAATCTCTTCACTAACTGAATACTTATTTGATTAAATTTGCCATCTGATTCTCAAGTGCTGCAGTTGGAGAGTGTAACTTATGCTAAGTTTGGTTTGGAAGAGACAATTTTTCTGCACTATCTGGACATTTGTGAGCAGGTCACTTCCTTGCCTTCCTGTTTCTAAAGTGAATCTGTCTTTAGCTGTGTGTTAGCTTGCAGTGCTGTGAGAGGTTTGTCACAGTGACCACCACAATGAATGAAGCAGAGTTTAACTCACTGTCCACTCTGAAAGATGTGTGTTATCTTTTTCTTCTTTAAGGGGCGACATAGCTCAGGAAGTAAGAGCAGTTGTCTGGCAGTCGGAGGGTTGTCAGTTCAATCCCCTGCCCTAGCCATGTCAAAATGTGTGCCTGAGCAAGACGCCTAACCACTAATTGCTTCCAACGAGCTGATTGGTACCTTGCATGGCACCCTTTCACCGTTGGTGTGTGTGTGGGTATGAATGGGTGAATGAGAGGCATCAATTGTAAACTGTTATACAAAATGCAGTCCATTTACCATTTATTTTTATAATACATAAAATATATCATTACAGTATGAGAAAAGGTACCATTTGGCTCAGAATTACATCTGTAGAACTGTCAGAGTTCAGTCCAGCAGGACGTCTAATTCTCAGATCCAAAGTGCTGCAGTTTGAGCGTGTACCACAGACATCCTCAGAGAATCATCAACTTTAAAATCCTCAATTTTAAGTTTCACCACTGAACACTATCATAGTTTAATTACTAATATTACAGTTTTTATGTATACCTAATATAGTATCTTAACTCTTTGCAGACTGAGCAGCTGTGACCTCACAGAGAAGTACTGTGATATTGTGGCCTCAGCTCTCCAGTCATCAAAATCACCCCTGATAGATCTGGACCTCATCTACACTAACCTGGGAGATTCAGGAGTGAGGCTGCTCTGTGCTGGACTGATGAGTCCAAACTGTAAACTACAGAGACTGGACCTCAGCTACAATAACCTGGGAGATTCAGGAGTGAAGCTGCTCTGTGCTGGACTGATGAGTCCAAACTGTAAACTACAGACAATGGGGTGAGTAGTTTCTCTGTGTTACCTTAACTAAATACAATAAGAACTTTTAGCTCATCGAAATGTTCAAAGCTCTTTCTCTCTCTCTGTTTTTGGTCAATGTATAATTAATGATTTGAAAGCGATACAAGGAAATCAGTGCTCTGTACCCCTTTCATTTGGGAAAGATATGTTTTGTATTGAATTAAATGTTTGTGTTTAATTTTCTGTAACTAATCCTGTCCAGTACATGAAAGTCAGTGATGCTCTCTGAGCCTGGATCAGTCTGGGACCCCTCAGGTTGTGTTATCTCCCCCGTTTCATTCACACCAGATAAAAATGAGGGCACCTGCAGCCAACCTGGGAACTGTGTCATCAAGCTCTCTTGGCCTAATGCACAGGGGCAGTAGCCTAGTAGCATAGCATTCTGAAATAGGCAGGTTTGTGCAATGGTGTGACTCAGAGCATCTGATTTTAAATGTGAAGAACACATAGATGTTGTTTGACTGTAGATCAGTGGGAGATCCCAGGCTTGTCTTCTATACCCAAGCCATCACACAGGTCTGCTCGAATAAATGCCTTGGGGTGCACATTGGTGACTCACTCAGTTGGAGTCTCTGCTCTAGATTACTACAGCGATTGTGCTTTTTACTGGGACTCAGGGTTCATGGTGTTGAGCAAAAGTTCATGTTTCTCTGTAACCATGCAGTTTGAAAGAGCATAATCAGATGTGGCATAGTAGCATGGTTTGGTAACTTGTCTGTACAAATGAAATGTCAGATTTCTCATCTGGTGCAGACTGCTATGAATATTATTGGGGTTATGCCTCGTGCGCATTACATGTTTCTAGCCAGGAGTTTGTAGTCGCAGACTAATTTTCAAGGTCTTAAGAGAATCTCAACAGAAATCCTGTCTTTTCTTGATCGGTGCATGCACCCGTGACCAACAGTCTTCGACTGTGACACGGTCAGACACTTGCCCGATCCAGGCACAAGCCCGTCTGCAACTCTTGTGAGCATATCTAACTGGTTTCATTTTATCTTAAGTCTTTAGGAATGGTTTGTGTAGTGTGTGATACACAAACACTATTTCCACGTGGAACAGTTTAGAATTGGCACTTAACTACCCAAAGTAGGCTAGAATATAAAACCCAGTTCTACACCAAGTAAACCATAGGTAGCAATAACCCGCAGGGGAATTTATTTACAGTAAAATTAGTACTTGTATTTGGGAGAAGTGGGTTGAGCTAGCTGTGTGATGTAGCCTGTAGTTATCGGGTTATATAGTGGACATTGTGAATCAACTATAGGCATAACTATTTTTGCCATGTGGAGTGACTTTATTGAGCTTTAATATAGTGATTCTTGTGTCTGAGGGGGAGAAAAGGTGTCATCATATCATTGCTGTAACATGGTTAGATCAGATGTGATATTTTCTATGTTTACATCAGCACGTCTGACAATCCCTGTTCTCCTCAACCAAAGCTAGCCTAAATAGTCTATCTGGCTCACTATCTGTCAGGACGGGGCGCGGGAAGGGACCCAAGCGCAGAGTGCAAAAACACAAACTCCAAAATGGGGAAAACAAAAGACTTTAATAAACTCAACTGGGAACAAGGGGAACCAGAAGCCTCGCAGGGCGGTTTAACAAACACAACGAGAATCCAAAAATACGGGAAAAACAAAAGTACAAAAACTCCAAAAAACATAGAGAAACAGGCTGGCAACAGGCAGGCTACAAACAAGCACAAAGGTAGGCAAAAACCACAAACAAGTACAGGCAGGAACAGAACCACAAGAATCCAGCGCCTGAGTCTGGGGAGAGGGAGACTTAAATAGAAGCAACGCAGACGAGACACAGGAGGGCACAATGAACAATCAGGCCACAGAGAGGGAAGGGGACACGAGACAATAGGTAACTAATAATGGGGTAATTGGAAACAATGAAACAATTAACAGAACACAAAGTAGGGGTGCCGCCATCTGGCGGCCCAACAGAGAACAACAAGGGGGGAAGACACAGAACCCTGACACTATCATTTTACCTCCAACTCTCTTTGAAGGAAGGATAGTCCGCGTTGTCCCCGTCTTGCCAACCACCTTCTTTTCTTTTTTAAAGCGGTGTTTCCGCACTCATTAGCGCACAGATATTTGCCCCCGCTAATTGCTGCCAATTGTCGTCTTCATTTTCTTTGTGCAGGCGAAGATCCTCGGATGCACATGCACAGCACATGTGTTCTTGCGACATCACAGCACACCGAGATCTAGTTTATTACAATCATAAATCTTGTAGTGTGTGACCCCCTGTGATTACCAGTCTTTTGGAAGTCGGGTATTGTGAGTGTTTCTCGGATGAAAATACCAGTGCCTTGTGCACGCTACACGACTTTTAAAATCGTAACAACGGAGAACATTTCACACTTAACGACTGTCTTTCCTAAAAATCGCTGGTATTTTCATCGTGGAAACGCTCACACTTCACAACTTACAAAAGACTGGTAATCACAGGGGGTCACACACTACAATCAACATTTGCCCTTGGACTAGTAAATGCACCTTTTCTTCACGGACTCAGTTTGATGAAGTTCTAGTTGTTGCTGTACTTGCCAAACTGTTTATGAAGATAAAACAATTCTTGCTTTTAGTTGTAAGTTCAGAACAAATCTTTGAATCCCAGCCATGTGTTTGAAAGATGGGGGAATCCCGCTTTTTCCTTTTTTCAATGCATAATTAATGATTATAAAACGGCAAGAGATAATGCTCTGTACCCCTTTTTAAATTTTTTGTTTGGGGTCTCTTGAGAGCATAATGCATCTTTTCAATATTATGATTAAAATAATGCTAAGTTTGATTTGGGAGGAATAAGTTTTGTTATGAATTAAATGTTTATGTTACTAAGTTGGGAGACCAAAGCCGCGTTTCCACCGCAGGAACTATACCCCGGAACTAGGAACCTTTTGAGGAACTCGGTGCGTTTCCACCGCAGGAACTAGGGTCTAAATTTAGTTCTGGGGGCTTTGTTTTACCCCCCAAAACGTTCCTGCTCGGGGGGTAGTACTTTCCGAAAGTACAGGAACCTTTTGGGTGGAGCTTGCAGCGCTGAACATTTCTGATTGGTCGAGTACTCGTAGCATTTGTGTTGTATTTATTTTCCGCCATTACCCGCCATGTTTGAAAATATGCAGCGGCAAACCAATTTATTTTCATAATAACTTCAAATCAAACTTGTATGTTATGCGGCGCAGTAGCCTACTTTTGGTTATAGCCTGTCAACGTCTTGGAATTATAACGTGTGCTCTTCTGTTCTTTTCTTGCTTTAGTAGGCCTATTCGTTTTATAAAATGCTAAGCATTCGTGCTGGGACAGCATATTACGTAGGCTACCAAAACATTCAAACGGATTAATTCGGTTGCTGAATATTTTCTTCCGGATTTTCTTTGTTAGCCCGTTGTAATTGACTCAAAACGTTTGATACAGTTATGTGAGGTATGCGGTAGTTCTGCATAATTAACATTGGTGATACAGTACAAGCAAACTGGAAATCACCTTCCGCACTTTTTATCCGGGTAAAATAACAGGTTAATTCTAGTAATCTTCGCTTTAGCTTTTTCAGACTGTCGTAATTTTACTCAATTTTACTGCCATTTTTCAATTCCACGAAAAGACCAGGAAGACTATGGACTCATTTATGGTGCATGGTTCGCATCTTGAGGGCACACTTCGCTGCTCGGCTAGCAGTAACTTCGAAGGAAAGCAAACGGTGGCTGTACCACTACTAATTTACATTTTCACGCAAGTCCGAGTTTTCGTTCTATTCTTGTCATTTTGCGATTAGCCTATATGGAATTGACGACGAGAAAGTAATAAAACAGCAAATTGTTTACAACGTGTGCATGTTTTCTGCTGTTAATGAATGTGTTTGAGAGGATATATGAAAATCAATAAATACAAAAGTAACCATATATAGTCATTGTTGGTAACCCGTTGTATATAAAGCCGCGTTTCCACCAAAATTACCCGGAACTTTCAGTCCCAGGAACTACTTTACCAGGAACTAAAAGGTTCCTTCAGCCAATGGTTGTCTGCGTTTCCACCGGGGTCTAAAGTACCGCGAAGATTAGGCAAATTAGCCCACTGACGTATGAAAAAGTTGTCGTCGGTCCATCTGTCATATGATTTCTTCTGTAACCCCATACTACCAGCGAAGTAGCCTACATTATTTTCTAATAACCGGGACAGCCCGGAGGGGTTTATTCCACTTATATACAACGGGTTACCAACAATGACCATATATGGTTACTTTTGTATTTATTGATTTTCATATATCCTCTCAAACACATTCATTATGTTTTTATGCGAACATTCGCTTTCATGTCTTGACATCCGTGTCTGTATAACTGGCAACAACAGCAGAAAACATGCACACGTTGTAAACAATTTGCTGTTTGATTATTTTCTCGTCGTCAATTCCATATAGGCGAATCGCAAAATGACAAGAATAGAACGAAAACTCGGACTTGCGTGAAAATGTAAATTAGTAGTGGTACAGCCACCGTTGGCTTTCCTTCGAAGTTACTGCTAGCCGAGCAGCGAAGTGTGCCCTCCAGATGCGAACCATGTACCATAAATTAGTCCATAGTCTTCCTGGTCTTTTCGTGGAATTGAAAAATGGCAGTAAAATTGAGTAAAATTACGGCAGTCTGAAAAAGCTAAAGGGAAGATTACTAGAATTAACCTGTTATTTTACCCGGACAAAAAGTGCGGAAGGTGATTTCCAGTTTGCTTGTACTGTATCACCAATGTTAATTACGCAGAACTACTGCATACCTCTCATCTGTATCAAACGTTTTGAGTCAATTACAACGGGCTAACAAAGAAAATCCGGAAGAAAATATTCAGCAACCGAATTAATCCGTTTTAATGTTTTGGTAGCCTACGTAATATGCTGTCCCAGCACGAATGCTTAGCATTTTATAAAACGAATACTAAAGCAAGAAAAGAACAGAAGAGCACACGTTATAATTCCAAGACGTTGACAGGCTATAACCAGAAGTAGGCTACTGCGCCGCATAACATACAAGTTTGATTTGTTATTATGAAAATAAATTGGTTTGCCGCTGCATATTTTCAAACATGGCGGGTAATGGCGGAAAATAAACACAACACAAAGGCTACGAGTACTCGACCAATCAGAAATGTTCAGCGCTGCAAGCTCCACCCAAAAGGTTCCTGTACTTTCGGAAAGTACTACCCCCCGAGCAGGAACGTTTTGGGGGGTAAAACAAAGCCCCCAGAACTAAATTTAGACCCTAGTTCCTGCGGTGGAAACGCACCGAGTTCCTCAAAAGGTTCCTAGTTCCGGGGTATAGTTCCTGCGGTGGAAACGCGGCTTAAGTGGAATAAACCCCTCCGGGCTGTCCCGGTTATTAGAAAATAATGTCGGCTACTTCGGTGGTAGTACGGGGTTACAGAAGAAATCATATGACAGATGGACCGACGACAACGTCAGTGGGCTAATTTGCCTAATCTTCGCGGTACTTTAGACCCCGGTGGAAACGCAGACAACCATTGGCTGAAGGAACCTTTTAGTTCCTGGTAAAGTAGTTCCTGGGACTGAAAGTTCCGGGTAATTTTGGTGGAAACGCGGCTCAAGTCAGGCAGTAAATGCACCATGTTACAAGGCCAGTAGTACCACCCTGGCCTCTGCTTTATTCTGGTGTAGGCTGACCCAGAATCCAATATAGTGCCTGTAGACAGAGTGAAAATAGGAAGGTAGAGGAACTGTAGCACATAATTGGTGCCAGAGTTAGATCTTCTCAGGAACTGTTAAAGTGAACTCTACCCCCACTGCCTGTTCTTGCCTGTTCTGAAGAAGACGGGCCATTTGGCTCAGAATTACATCTGTAGAACTGTCAGAGTTCAGTCCAGCAGGACATCTGATTCTGTGGTCCAAAGTTCTGCAGTTGGAGAGTGTGGCACAGACATCTTCCTCAGAGCATCACTGACCTTAAAATCCTCAATTCTACTCTTCATCACTCAACACTATCATTGCCACATTTCAGATATTGCATGTTTTATGTGTACTAATATTATTAAACTGTCTTAACTTTTTTCAGATTGAGTAGCTGTGACCTCACAGAGAAGTCCTGTGATATTGTGGCCTCAGCTCTCCAGTCATCAAACTCACCCCTGAGAGATCTGGACCTTAGCTACAATAACCTGGGAGATCCAGGAGTGAAGCTGCTCTTTGCTGGACTGATGAGTCCAAACTGTAAACTACGGACACTGGGGTGAGTAGTTTCTCTGTGTTACCTTAACTAAATAGAATTTGTGCTTGTAGCTCATTGAAATGTTCAAAGCGCTTTTTCTCTCAATTATTTTTCCTGGTCAATGTATAATTAATGATTAGAAAACAATACAATGAAATGAGTGCTCTGTACCCCTTTTTATATTATAGTATAAATAATGCTAAAACAATGCTAAGTTTTATTTGGGAGAGATACGTTTTGTATTGAATGAAATGTTTGTGTTTAATTTTCTGTAACTAATCATGTCCAATATATGAGGGTCAGTGATGCGCTCTCTGAGCCTGGATCAGTCAGCACTGGGACCCCTCAGGTTGTGTTATCTCCCCCGTTTCATTCACACCAGATAAAAATGAGTGCACCTGCAGCCAACCTGGGAACTGTGTCATCAAGCTCTCTTGGCCTAATGCACAGGGGCAGTAGCCTAGCAGCATAGCATTCTGAAATAGGCAGGTTTGTGCAATGGTGTGACTCAAAGCATCTGATTTTAAATGTGAAGAACACAGAATACAGAAATTCGTGTTTTTAAGGGCTGAGAGTCTGTGGTCATTGTGGTTATTTCTGTAGGAAACTCTGAAAAGTGGCAAACTCTCGGTGCTGTATAGGTATGGGGCATGCCGCCCTGCCAAGGCGTAACTTGGCAGGGTGGCATACCTGCCATCCCAATACAGTTTTGTAGCGTACACCCATCTGGTGGTGCTTCAACTGTTGGCAGGTACATTATTAGAGGTCTGACCAATACTGGTCAGGAAGTTAGATACAACATTCTTACGTTGACTAGTATTTTATTTTATCTCATAAAAAACACGTTTTCAACGTACAAAAATGCCAAGTTACTCACACATACAAGACATACACCGTCAATAACTCATTCATTCAGACTGCCAAAATCCAGGCCTGCCATTAAAAGTATTGATATCAAAATGACGCCAAGTTACGGTACTACAAACAATATAGGCTATCTTGCCTCACCGAAATTTAATAACGTATTCCAAAGCAATGCTACCCAATATTTCCTCAATTCTTTCAAGTCACTTGGCCCTGTGTGTATATAAGCGTGCAGTACATGGACAGGCCAAACATATGTGTGGATGGCTTTCTCACAGTCAAGATTGATTGAATAGGCATCTATATGTCCAATCTGTATTGGTATGTATGTATTTTGGTGGCCAGCCTTTCTGTTGCGTGAATGATTGTATGTTTCTTGGTATAAATGTCTGTTCGTAAATGTGAATGTAACATGCTGCGAGGGAAATGTCCCCATGGGGATAAAGAAGTTCACTATGTATGTATGTACAATATGTATTTTACATGTATTTATTGTACGTTGCAAATATACAATCACTTGTACATTTAGTCAAATTCAGTTCAGAAGCAAGTATAAACATATGTTTTCTGGAGAAATATGCTTCCTGTAGTGACTGACCAGCAGTTTTCTACATGAATTTCGATGTGTTCCATGAGGCAATACGAAATATTTGACACTTTGATCTGACACAACGTTTGCATGACATTGCAATATGGTAAGATTACAAAACACAGGGCCAAGTGACTTGAAAGAATTGAGGAAATATTGGGTAGCATTGCTTTGGAATACATGTTATTAAATTTCTGTGAGGCAAGATAGCCTATATTGTTTGTAGTACCGTAACTTGGCGTCATTTTGATATCAATACTTTTAATGGCAGGCCTGGATTTTGGCAGTCTGAATGAATGAGTTATTGACGGTGTATGTCTTGTATGTGTGAGTAACTTGGCATTTTTGTACGTTGAAAACGTGTTTTTTATGAGATATCATTTCTTTTTGCAAAGCGTTTTATTACGAGAGTGAGAAATGCGAAGTGACCCTGTAAGAAACGGTTGTGGATTATTACATTACATTACATTACAGGCATTTGGCAGACGCTCTTATCCAGAGCGACGTACAACAAAGTGTATAACCATAACCAGGAACAAGTATGACGAAACCCCTAGAGAGAAGTACCGGTCCAAGTACAGGGAACAACCGCATAGTTCAACTTGGACCCTGATGGTTAAACTGATTAACACTAACAACGAGAACGGCAACAACGCAATCTATGGAAAAATAAAAATAAATAAAAATACAAGTAGTCGTTAAGACAGGCGCATCAACTAAGTCACCTATTAAACAGCTGCCTAGTTACAACCCTAAGTTTAGTCATTAACAGGGGGGGAAGGGAGGGATGGGGAGAGGTGCAGCCTGAAGAGGTGGGTCTTCAGTCGTCGTTTGAAATGGGTCACAGCTGTTCTGTTCAGCTGTTCTGACCTCCACAGGGAGGTCATTCCACCATCGTGGGGCCAGAACAGACAGGAGACGTGTTCTGGAAGTGCAGGTGCGAAGAGGGGGAGGTGCTAGGCGTCCTGAGGTAGCAGAACGGAGGGATCTGGCTGGCATGTAGGGTTTGAATATCTTGTGAAGGTATGCTGGGGCTGATCCCTTGACTGCCTGGTATGCTAGGACCAATGTTTTGAATTTGATGCGAGCTATAACAGGCAGCCAGTGGATTATGGCTATCCTTGTGTACGTTTAGCAGTTTCGGTTTGCTATATATGTAGAACAGTGGCTGTGACAAAAGGTGCGGTCGCGTAATTGTAAACGCATCAGAAAAGGTGAAATATGGCCAGTGTAGCTATGTAGGCTACTCACGGATTTGACGGGCATCCAACGAGCCTTGATTGACAAAAGAATCAGCAAGCCCGTAGAATTAGAGCTGCCTAGATCGCAACTTGTGTACCCTTCTGTCCTGCTCCGTTGTCTGTTATTTCGTGAAGATGCACTTTTAGTGTTTGTAAGGTTTATAAGGCATTTTGATTGGCTTATCTGCAGGTAGGAATCCTCTTTGCTGTTTTGTTAAGCTAGAACCGGAAAAGTTGATAGTGGAGAATAGGAGCAGACGCATATGTCCCAGCAGGCTTTGCATATGAGAAAATAACAAGTGTGAGATAAATTAGGCGAAATGATGAAATTGCGTAGTTGAAACAATATTTTTTTTAGCAGAATGGGCAGGTAGGTGAAGGTTGACATGATCACAGACTATAGTGCGAAGTAAATGAAGTGACCATGAGCGAGCTTAGTTTCCTTATCAAACGGTATTTATAACAGTCTGTATTTAACGTTAGTTGTTGAAGTGGAGGGTTAAATAACATTACATTACAGGCAAATAACCTGTGGAATCTATTGCACTAATGTGTTTTTCTGATGTTCAGTGCTAGTAGTTATACTTATGAGTGAATCATGATTTTAAATGTAATGTTTTAATGCGGAGTTGCAGAACATACATACGTAGTAATTGTTTGTAGCCTATGTAGCTAGATAGAGAACAGGGCGAGGTAACATGAATGTAGAAACGTGGCGTTTGCTGATAAGAAGGTTTTGTACGGTAGCCAAGTGAAGAAATATAGTTAGTAGAAATGGCACAGTGGTGAACTGGTGTAACTGTTTAATAAAAGGAATACATTTGCCGTCATGAAATGCATATGGGTGGCCGTGAGTGAGTTTTGGTAAAGCAAATATAAGCGTAAGAAAACGTTAGTGTAAAAGAGGAAATGATCTGCCTGAGGGCGAGTCGGGATTCAAGCCTTCAACCGGAGGTTTACCAGTCTGTGACTTTGTTAGTGCAGCACCATGCCATAGCTATGCAATGCGTGAAATATCATTAGCAAACCTGCTGGTGGTTTTAAAGAAGAACACAAGCCAGTAAGCACAGAAGAGCTCCCGTTGAATCCATATGGCTTAGCAATATGGTAGCCGGTTAATAACAGAACGGTGAACGGCGGGTAGATATGGTGCAAAAGCAATAATGGATAAGCAGTAGACAATTATTAGTGAGGGTCGAAGCAGGTTAAAGAAAGGTGTTCCTAGCTGGGCTTGAACCTATGACCCTGTGTTCTCAAGACTGTAACCTTGCCCACTAGACCACGGACTGACTAGCTGTTTAGACTGTGGAGTTGCACAATGTACATACGTAGTAATTGTTTGTAGCCTATGTAGCTAGATAGAGAACAGGGCGAGGTAACATGAATGTAGAAACGTGGCGTTTGCTGATAAGAAGGTTTTGTACGGTAGCCAAGTGAAGAAATATAGTTAGTAGAAATGGCACAGTGGTGAACTGGTGTAACTGTTTAATAAAAGGAATACATTTGCCGTCATGAAATGCATATGGGTGGCCGTGAGTGAGTTTTGGTAATGCAAATATAAGCGTAAGAAAACGTTAGTGTAAAAGAGGAAATGATCTGCCTGAGGGCGAGTCGGGATTCAAGCCTTCAACCGGAGGTTTACCAGTCTGTGACTTTGTTAGTGCAGCACCATGCCATAGCTATACAATGCGTGAAATATCATTAGCAAACCTGCTGGTGGTTTTAAAGAACACAGGCCAGTAAGCACAGAAGAGCTCCCGTTGAATCCATATGGCTTTGCAATATTGTAGCCGGTTAATAACCGAACGTACAGACGGTAAGTCATAATGCATATGGCTTAGCAATATTGTAGCTGGTTAATAACTGAACGGTGAACGGCGGGTAGATATGGTGCAAAAGCAATAATTGATAAGTAGGCTAGTAGACAATCATTAGTGAGGGTGGAAGCAGGTTAAAGAAATGTGTTCTTAGCTGGGCTTGAACCTACGACCCGGTGTTCCGAAGTCTGTAACCTTGCCCACTAGGCCACAAGCTGACTAGCTGTTTAAATTGGAAATGTTTCAGAGTAAAAAGGTATGGGTATTTTGCGCGCGTATGCACATTTTTGATTGGGTCGTGTAGGTGAAGATTTGGCTGGTGTCAGTGAAATGTCCAATGGGGAGACATGTTGTTAGTGGGATAGGCGGCAGGAAAAATAAGAATGAGAAGAAGAAGAAGAAGAAGAAGAAAGAGAAGAAGAAGAAGAAGAAGAAGAAGAAGGAGAAAACGCAAAATCCTCTTAGTTTGGGGCTTTATTGTGTGGACATGTGAAGTTGTTTATGAATTCTGTCTGTTGAAATGGGGTCAGAATGTACAGAATTTAATGTTTTTAAGGGCTGAGTGTCTGTGGCTGTTGTGGTTATTTCTGTGGGGAACCCTGAAAAGTGCCAAACTCTCGGTGCTGTATAGGTATGGGGCATGCCCCCGCCAAGGCGTAACTTGGCGGGATGGCATACCTGCCATCCCAATCATTATTTTAATTACATTATTCATCCTATATCGCTACTAATTAAATTAATGACTAGCGTTATTAATTTAATATGGAAAGCAAAGAGAATATTCCATAACGTATGAAAGATTTTTTAACAAGCAACCCCCCCCCACAGGATTGTTTAGGGCCACCAAAATCCTAGGGCTGGCACTGCCTGTTCATGCGCCCTCCACCTCATCGTATCTTTCAGCTGTCCTCTCGTGTGGCTTCGAATTCCAGTGTTTATTCAGCCCTGTGGTTCTAAAAGATGTGTTTCCCTGAACAAGCGAACTCGTTTTGTCACTGATGGCAGTGTATGTTCAAAGATGCCAGGATACTTCGCCTCCCAAGCTTTCACAAAGTTTCTGCTTTTCTTTTTTTTCTTTTTCTCTGGTTCGGCTGTGTCAGTATCAGCTGGCCTACTGTCATCGTGTGAATTATTTTGTGATGTTGACAGGTTTTCGTTTGACTTTTTTACTCCACAGTCAAACAATTTCATTTGCAACAGCCTGGCCACGCGCGTGTGTGGAAAGTGGCCGCACAACATCTGAAATGTAATGTTAGTGCAGTAGAAACTTTACGGAGGCAACCAAATAAAATGTTGACTTCTTTTGAAATTAGATTTTCCAGTTTTGTAGGTTTTTATTCATTGTTATATATTAAAAAATAAAAACTACTGAACAGGTGGTTGCCAATGGGGGCAACCAGAGGCCACAAAATGGTTGCCAATTGACTCAATCTGGTTGCCGAGGGCAACCGGACAACCGTTACTGTCGAGCCCTGATTATTTGATAACAGAATATTTTCAAGATTCAGAAGAAAATAATAAGATAACAGTATTGTATTTAGCTAATGAGTTTTACATTGACAGTTTTATTATCAATTCATAGTGATAAATATTGAATGTTTTTAAAATGTATAGGTGTTTGTGGCACGAAGAACATGTCAGGTGAGGTAAAGTGCCCACAAAACTTTTGTCTCTTGTGTTTGCAGATTAAATTAATATGTTTGCAAATCGTCATGTGGAAAGGGTCTGGCAATGAAATCCTAGCAGTAGGCACCCAACCTTGATTTTGAGTTATTTCTGTTGGTTAATGGAGTCCAGTAATTGCCTTAGACTTTTGTGGAATAGTTGGAATACTTTATGAGCCTGATTTACACAACCCCCTCTCCGTTTTTGTGTACATCTCAGGAATGCATAAGCAAATGAGAATTTACGTAGATAGTGACTACCAATGTGCACAGTTTCACAATCAGCAGTGAATTTCAATTGCGTGTGTGTGCGTATTTGTGTGTGTGCGGCTGTGTGTGTGTGCCTGTGTGTTGTGCATGCATGTGTATTTGTGTGTGTGTGTGTGGTCTCTCCACAGGCTGGGTTGGTGTAATCTCACAGAGGGCTGCTGTGATGTTCTGGCCTCAGTCCTGCATTCTCCTCACTCTGAGCTGAGTGATCTGGAGCTCAGAGACAACGAGCTGCAGGATTCAGGAGTGAGAGCGCTCTCTGCTGGACTGGAGGACCCACACTGTAAACTGCAGAGACTGGGGTGAGTACAAGACAGATAGATAGATAGATAGATACGTACTTTATTAATCCTGAGGGAAATTGAGGTGTCAAATAGCTCACATTACAAAGCATAGTGCAACAATGCACCAGTAAGTATGAAGTAAAAAGTATTGTAAGTAAAATTCAAAAACAAAATCACTCTTGCGAGGTAAAGATACAAAATAAATAAGGCAAAAATAAAAAGGCATCGTAGAACCGAGCCATAAACAGAAGCATAAGAAAAACTAGAAATACCGCCTCATGGTTGTATGCCTCCGCCGACCAGTTGCCAGTTTAGATATAAAATGTCATCACTTCATAATTTTATCCTATTACACATTTGTGTGGCGGCTGGTGACTCAAAAAATTGGGGAGGACAGAAAGAAAACCAACCCACGGCGTGATGTTATTTTACACTAGTTGGCTACTTATCTCTACTTTCTTATGTTCAAGTTATGTTATGTTATTATGCTCAAATGTAACAATAATCCAACTAGCAACCAAATGCAAACTTACCATACAACTAAGGAAAAAATGCACCCGAAGTTTATCCCCATCTTCCATAAGGAACAAATATCATATTATCATTTATACAACGGCTTGGCTGAATACTCAATTCTGATTGGTCCAAGGGTGGGCATTATTTCTCAGTAAAGGGACACCTCTGCCTTTTAACAGTTCTAAAATCAATGCGCTACAAAATCCAGCATTCTAAAGCAGTTTAAACAGCAACATTATTCTTTCGCTTTTGAATTGTTGTTACATCCCCTCCCCTTTTCAATGTCCAATTTCACAATTGGTGGCAACGTTGAATCACATTTCTAGTTACTGTTGCTAGCTTTATTTACGGTTGCCAGCCATCGCGCAAATCGGAATCGTCCGTTTTTTGGACAATAGAATATGCGTTCCACATTTAACTCATGGCTACAGGACGCATTTTCATCTGTATGTTTGTGAACGATTGCGTTTATAGTAACCACTGTTTTGAATACAATTCAGTAGTTAGCTGCTAGCTAGCCGGGATAACAAGCATGCCATGAAACCATTCTAACCTAAAACCAAGAATTTTTATATTGGCTAGGTGACAAGTGATGGCGAACCTGACATAAAGCTAGCTGGGATTCAAAACCTGTTTCAGAGGGTCTTAGAAAAACGTTATGTACATTGCGCGACCACACCATTTAAAAAGTAAGACAGTGCTAGGGAGATGAATTTGATTGACTTATGGTTTCATGCAGTTTTATTATATAATGTAATGACAAAAATGTTTTTAGTAATGTGTTTTAAAAGTAGTTGCAATTTGCATGTTATAATACAATACAGTGGTAGAGAATTGAAGATGAAATTTTGAAATTATCATTGGACCAACGCAATGTCAATATTGTATTCTGGTTGTTGATTGGTTAGGAAGGACAACCTCCCTTGGAGCATCATTTTACGTGTTTTGGCCAATAACAGATTAGCATGAAAAAAAATGAAGTACATTAAATTGATGTAAGAGATCCCGCCCTAAGGAGGACAGCAGGAGCCGATCCTCCTCTACCCCCCACCACCACTTCACACAGACTGCCCTTTTCCATCTTGCCTGCCCTGCAGGTGTCGCTGTTGAAGCATTTTAATCAGAATTTCAATAATGGATTTTTTCCAAAGAAGGGATGAAAATATTTATAAATGATACTGAGATTTGGTAATGGTTTATTTCAACCAATTACTCTTTTTTATATTTTGATCTCCCTCCCTCCTCTACCTCTATGGACCAGCCTCCTCTGGTAATGGATATAAAAATTACAGAAGAACGGTATGAGTTAAGCAGTTCAACCAGTAGGATAAACAGTATGTACACGTGCAAAGACAGCAAAGTACAGCATATAAGTACCAAAAATAAAGTGTGCAAAAAGTACCAGTGTGCAAACAGTGAGTGACCTTGGCCACTCAGTCATACCCCCTTTCCACCAATGCGAACCTAGTTCTGGTTCTGGGCTGGTGCTAGTGCCGGTTTGCAGTTGGTTTAACTTGCGAACCTTCTAAGAACCGGTTTGCTTTTCCATGGGCTAGAGAGCCACGTCATTACGATACAATACGATACGATGCAATATACTTTAGGGAAATTTTTCTTGGGCTCAGTATCGCTGCATTTAACAAATGTCATTCTACATTTTACATCATTCTACATTTTACATTATTCATATGTACATACATTCAAGTGCCATTAATAAATAAATAAATTTTAAAAAATAAAAATAAAATAAAAAACTTTAAAACAACATATTGCACGACTTTAAAACAGCATTGCATTGCACAGCTTTAGAACAACATATTGCACAACCCGTCCATCCTAACAAAGTCCCTTGGGACTATGGCCACTAGAGCCGCATTTCCACCGCAGGAACTTTCCCAAGGAACTAGGAACCTTTTGAGGAACTCAGTGCATTTCCACCGCAGGAACCAGGGTCTAAATTAAGTTCCGGAGACTTTATTTTACCCCCAGAGAAGTTCCTGCTCCTGGGGTAGTACTTTAGAAAAGTACAGGAACTTTTGGGGTGGGGCGGAAGCGCTGAACATTTCTGATTGGTCGAGTACTTTTTATTTCAACCGCCATTTTTAAAAATCTGCAGCCGCAAGTAACTTGAATTCAGACATTATGTTATGGGGCGCAGTAGCCTACTTTTGGTTATAGCCTGCCAACGTCTACAGATGAGAAATTAAGATTGAGGATTATTTTGTGTGCTCGTCTGTTCTTTCCTTGCTTTAGCATTAAGTCTGTTTTATAAAATATTAAGCATTCGTTCGCACCATAAATATTAGGCGGGCACGCTTCAAGTATTTAGCTGCTCTGCTAGCAGTAACTTTAAAAGATGGAAGCAAATGGTGGCTGTAGCCTACCAATGCAATATTAATTTAATTTCATTCTATTTATTCTTGTCATTTTGCGATTATATGGAAATGACGATGACAGTCGAATCAATCAATTCAACAGCCAATTGTTTACAATGTGTGCATGTTTTCTGCTATGTTGTTACCAGTTATTTGTGGAAGGTGAATGCATTCTGTCGCCCTGGATGTCAAGACATGAAAGTGTTCGCATAAAAACATAATGAATATGTTAGAGAGGATATATAAAACAGTTACAAACTGTATATTGGTCTGTTAAATCCTGTTTGTTGCATAACAACGGTCCAAGTCGAACTACCAACGAGAGTTTTGCTTGACAACGGTAAAATAATATGCACAAACGGCCGCAGAAAAATATTTCAATTTCAGGTGATTAAAGGCTTTTACATAGTCTATAAGTACAGGGCGCATACGCTGTGCGGACGGACAGTCCGCAGTCATTCGCCCTTTCATAGTCCAGTCGTACCACCACATACCCAAGCCCTACATTTCCCACAATCTTTGTGCGTCGTTTTCCTTTTCTGCCGGAAGTTACAGACTCTAGACAACATGGCCTCGTCCTTGCCCAGCGTTGTGTTCTCTTCATGAATTGTTGTTCTTCTGAAAATCTTTATAATCCCGTTGGGATGAATCGTATAGGTGCCTGTACCTTCTCACCTCTTCAGCCATTCTCTCTTCAAATGTCGACTCCATGTCTGTTTTGTGTACTCCGCATCACCACGTGTTTCCGGTGCCACATGAAATGCATGTCGATGTGAAACAGTTTCATACCGAGCCATGATTTGTGTGACACCGGTACGCGTACGCTAGGTACGCGCGGTCACAAAAATTGAGCTTTGCGCGGACATGCCAATGCGGATGTACGCTGAGGTCCCCAGCGGAGTCCGGTCCGTGTATGCTGCATCTGGACCATGAATTGGCCTTCAGTTGATAAAAATCAATAAATACCCTACTGAAGTATCTATATATAGTCATTGTTGGTAACCCGTTGTATAAGTGGAATAAACCCCTCCGGGCTGTCCCGTTATTGGAAAATAACATACTTCGGTGGCAGTATGGATTTACAGAAGAAATCATAGGACAGATGGACCGACGACGACGTCGCTTTTTCATACGTCAGCGGACTAATTTGCCTAATCGTCGCAGGACTTTAGACCGCTGTGGAAACGCAGACAACAGTGGGCTGAAGGAACCTTTTAGTTCCTTGAAAAGTAGTTCCGGGTACTTTGGGTGGAAACGCGGCTTAGGGCTCATACTATGTCCTTGCTGATTAAGATGTTAATAGAAGAAAGCACAAATGAGTTTTTAAAACAATTGAGTCGCGACTTGGGCACTCTGTATCGTCTGCCAGAGGGTAAAAGCTCGTACTCAGAGTGGAGGACATGGGATGGGATCAGCCAGTATTCTCTGTGCTTGTCTGAGCACAGACTGCTCGTATATAGATAGAAGGGACTGGTGTTCTTTCTTCCCTATGACCTTCATGGCAGTCTGAACAAGACGGGCAAGCCTAGATTTTAACTGTACTGAGAGGTTACCATACCATGCCTGTGTCCCATACCTGATTAGTCTCTCTAAGACTGCCTGGTAGAACAGATACATACGTTTCTGGTCAATCCATACATTCTGAGCCTTCTCAAAAAGTACAACCTCTGCTGTAGCCTGGAGCATCGGCTGTCAACATGGGCTTGCCAGGTAAACATGCTGTCTATATGGACACCCAGGTACTTATAAGAGCATACCTGATTAATGGGAGTGTTTGGACGTCACTATATACGTCTGTATACGTCTCCACTTTCCCAGCAACATTGTTACCTATTAAAATGTATGTCCTGTAAAAATACAGATAATACACTGTCTAAATGTAAAAAACCAACTTCATACATATACATTTAGTTATATTATTCAGCCTTATTTTCTATATCAACTTCAAGACAAGCAACACGCTCGGAATTATCTCATCATGACCCATTAAATCCAATGGCGCAGACGTTGCTTCATAATTTCAAACTTTAAAGCCTGTTAAAAAATTTAATCTGACGAATTAGACAAAACATCTTTTTGAGAAGCATCAAATCAAATAGTTCAAATTTATACATTCCCAGGGTTTCCGCCAGTGTATTGCAAGCCCGGCGGCCCGCCGGGCCTAAATTGACCCCTCGCCGGGCCTAAGGATCGGGGATTTAAACTTTTTAAGATGTTTTTTAAACTACAGTTACAGTGGGGCTCGGTTGGAAAGCTCATCGGCGACATCTGTTGGTTAAAACGTGAACGCACTATAGGAAAACAGCAGGTCTACCTCATTGTGCATAGAGTGACGTTCAGCACTTGATGCTTCCAACTATCACAAGCTAACAGTACCTAGCAAGGCAATTTCTTTAGTAGGCTAACTAAACTCGTTACAAACTGTGTTATCACTTCATCTCATCGGTAAGTACATTCTTTTTATATTAACTTAAGCAGTGTGGAGGTAACGTTAAACTAGTAGCATGAATGTAACGTTCGATACATTGTAATACTACATGATTTATTAATCGCCATCGAAATAACGACTTCACATGTTTATTAATAACGTTAGCTTGATGACATTGATGTGCACGACAACGTGGTCACTTATCTATGTATCTGTTTGGCTAGCTAGCTATGTTGTTGTTGAAATGTGCCCAGCAAAGAGAGCAAACTTTTTTTTTGTCAGTGACATTTCCTTCTGACATCTCCGACGGCAATCGCAAACACGACATTTATTTTGCCTTTTTGTAGGCTATAGCTATTTCCATGGATAAAATCGCATTTATTATTATTATTATTATTATTATTATTATTATTATTATTATTTATTGGTAAAAACATTTACTTCATATCCAGGGAGATTGCCAACTACTTGCACGTTACATGACGTGTAGCCATTTAGTAAACGATCGAATTTCAGGCTAAAAATAACCCGTTAATCCAGAGAAATTGCTGAGTTGTCTAAAGGCCATGATACACGGGCAACTTTTTTTGGGCAATATTGCCAGCAAGCTAAGCTCTGTCTCAGTGAGGCCCCCAACCGCCCCTCCCTGTACGCCGCTCTGAAAACTTCAGCCACGTCCTCCTTCAGGAGATCCCAGTAAGTTTGGTAGAACTCAGCTGGGATTCCGTCAGGACCCGGAGCTTTGTGTTGCTTGAGGGAGAGCACGGCCCGGGTGAGCTCCTCGGTGCTCAACTCCGATTCCATCCGCTCATCGCCCAGACGTCTGTCAAGGCAGCCCAGGAAGGTGTCCATGAGAGCCCCGTCGGAGGGCCTCTCACTATAAAGGCCCCGTAGAACTCCCCGGCCACCTCCCGGACCTCCGCCTCTTCAGACACCACCACACCTCTGTTGTTATAGAGAGACGAGATGTTGTTAGTCTTAGACCGCGCCCTGCGGAAGAAAAACCGTGTGCACTTCTCATCCTCCTCGAGGCCCTGGAGCTTGGAGCGGAAAGTAAATTTTTTCCGCTCTCTTTTTTCCGGGTGGTGAGGCTCTGCCGAGTTCGTGCGATTTCGCTGCTAACATCCAGGCCTCGGGTCTGGAGGAGGCTCAGTCTCCGGAGGGCAGCATTGTGATGTACAAAAACTGCCCTCCTTTCCTTCGCCTTCCTCCGCCCGACTGTCCGGAAGTAGCCTCGCACTCGCTCCTTCACCATCTCCCACCACTCCACCGGGGAGTCAAAAAAGTGTTTTAGACTCACCCACTCCAGGTAACGTCTCGAGAAGGAGAGTCGCACCCGGGGGTCTTGGAGATGGCTGATGTTCATTCGCCAGAGCCCCTTACCCACGGTTATAGGTTTCTTCCAGGCCAGGGACACGGTCACCATGTGGTGGTCCGAGAAGTGCACCGCCTGGATGGAATAAGCGGGCACCCCCAGGCCTGGGGAGAGCAGAAACAAATCGATTCTCGAAGAGGAGCTACCAGAGGAACTCACCCACGTGTGTTGAGTGGGAGAGGCACCCCCGGCGTCGCGGAGGGAGAAATCCTCTATGAGGGACCGCAGCAGGTCCCGTCTGGGTCTGCTGCGGTCCTCATCTGTAAACGCACAGTTGAAATCCCCCCCCCACGACAACCGGCATTGTGCAATGTAGAAGTGGTGGTTGTTTTGTGAAGAGGGAGACCCTCTCGGCCACGCTGGTGGGGCCTTACACGTTGATGACCCTGAGCGGGGAACCCCCGACCTCGAAATCGGTGACGAGGATTCGCCCACTCTCTACGATGTTATATTTACATAGGGATTTTTCACCAACGTGCCGACCCCATCAGCTCTGGCGATGTTAGAGCCAGACCAGAGAGAGTCTCCCATTCTCCATTCCTCCCCCAGAACGCCATCCAACTCCCGGAACGGAATGCCACATTCCTGGAGCAGGATGACGTCTGAGGGGACCTGAGACAGAATGGAGAATACTGTGTGTCTTTTGGCAGGGTCTCTGATGCTTCGTGTGTTTAGTGATTAAATTGTTAGTGAATGTGCCATGAGTTTTATTGTTGTGTATGATTTATGAACCGATGTTGCTGCTTGCAATGTCTTTACAGATTTTGTTGAGTTTTTCATTGACGATGTCCTGGTTATTGAGGCGCCTACTCACCCCCGGACCATGTGCACTCACAGGCCTCCCCTCCTGACTGCCTGGGAGGTTCAAAGAGAAAGATACAAAGAGAAGACACCACAATGTGAAAAGCCATAACGCCAGGTGAACGCCTCTCCATCACCCTGCGCTACCTGGCCACTGGTGAAACTTTCTCCTCCATGGAGTACCTGTTCAGGATCAGCCGTCACAGCATTGGGCGTATTGTCATAGATACCTGCAAGGCATTATATCAAAGCCTCCAGCCTGAATTTATGAAATTACCATCAACAGCAGAGGAATGTGAGGCTGTAGCCCAGAAGTTTGAACGAAGATGGGATTTCCCCAATTGCATCGGGGCTTTAGATGGTAAAAATATAATAATTCAACCACCACCTAACTCTGGCTCTCACTACTTTAACTACAAAGGCACCCATTCAATTGTTTTGATGGCACTTGTTGATGCAGATTTAAAATTTCTATATATTGACGTAGGCACAAATGGTAGGGTGAGCGATTGAGGAGTCTGGGGAAAATGTGGACTGAGCAGTGCCTTGGTGAATAACTCGGTCAACCTGCCAGCTCAGAAAACATTGCCAGGGAGAGAGATGCCAGTCCCCCGTGTTGTGGTGGCGGATGAAGCCTTTGCTCTCAAGGCACACCTCATGAGGCCATATCCAAGAACTCAACTGGACAATGAGAAGAGGATATTTAACTACCGTCTCTCTCGGGCAAGAAGATGTGTGGAGAACGCCTTTGGGGTTTTGTCCAACAGGTTGCGAGTCTTCAGACAGCCCATTGGGATTGCACCTCAAAAAGTGGTGTGTATCAGCAAGGCAGCCTGTGCACTGCATAACTACCTTCGCACGCAAGATGCCACACGACAGGTGTACTCTCCAAACACCCTAGTGGATCAGGTGGACCAAGAAACTGGAGATGTAATTCCAGGATCTTGGCGAGAAGAACCAGAGTGCCTACTACAGCTGGAACCTACTCATGACAGAAACCCAACTACTGATGCCAAAACTATCAGACAAGAGTTTACCTCCTACTTGTGTACAAATGGAGCAGTCAGTTGGCAGAACAGTGCCATTTCCTTGTAGTGCATGATGTTCCTGACCTATGATCTATGAAGGTCTCAACATACTATAGATTTTAGAAGTAAAGCATATAACTTCTTTACCCAATTCAAATTAAGGAAGGGGAATTAAGTGTATTAATTAAATTAATTTGAATTAATTTATATGTATTTATATTTATTCAATTAATTTATTACACATTTATTCAAAATAATTTTTCATTCAGATTCACACTGCACATAGAAAAGTAATGAAAACAAGTGAACAGGTGATTATAAAATGAAATTTTGTTAGATTTTATTGAACATTAATTACAGTATAGTCTTTCCTCTTGTATGTTATTACTTAAATAAAATGGGTAATAAAAAAACTCATTGGTTAAACTAGTTCTATCTGAGATTACTCTTCTATATTGGTATGTACAATTTCAATAATCTTCCTCTTCACACTCCTTAGTTTCTCCACCGGCACCTCTTGCAGACACTCATCTAAATATTTTTAAAATCCTGCATGTACTGACTCCGACTTCTGTTCTTGTCTTTTCAAGCACCCCAAGGCACCTCTGCTTTGCTGATGTCCCCTGTTTTTTGTTTTTTTTACATTTTTGGAAGCGGTCTTGTCTGGAGTTGCGGTTTCAATTTGGATGGGTTGGGATTGGGATGGGATATTATCTTCAGTCTCATTGGGTTCTCCTCCTTCTTTCAAGAAAAGCGGGTTCTTTATAGTTGTATACTATATACTTTATAGTATTTCCATCTTGGAATGTAAACGTCATCTGCTCCATCGCCTGACCGCTTACTGGATGCTGCTTTATTTTCCCGCTGAAAGGTTGTCCGCATGTTTTTGAATTTTGTTTTAATGATATCGACTGCAAAGGATAAGGAGAGAATTTTCGTAAAGCTTTTAAAGTGAATTTTGTTAATACAGTTAACAAAAATTAACAGTTAACAGTTAATACGGCCTACTCAGCTCCACTCTCATTACCCTGGAGCCCTGGGCCTAGTGCCAAGCTACTGGCCAACAGTGTTGGGGAACATTACTTTTAAAAGTAACTTGTTACATTACAACGTTACTTCCATTAAAAGTAACTTGTTGCGTTACAATGTTACTTACTGAGAAAAGTAATATGTTACATTTACTTTTGCGTTACCAAAAATGAAAGCCCCTCTGTAGCTGTCAATGTGCAGTGTCTGTTTGTCTGTCTGCGTCTATGACATAATGTGACACACCCATTATGTCTGTTTGTGTGTGTTCAGTAATGTAGTGTAGTTGGGGTGATGAGCATACTGTGACCCAACTGCTCATTTTGGTTGGTTGTATTATGCTTAATGGAAATTAGGCAAGATACTCTATTCACAGAGAAATAGCTAGGTGGGCATATTGCCTTGGCTGCACGTGGACTCCACCGAGCGTGTTGCTAAAACTTACAGGAGCACCCATTTAAAAAGACCTATAAGTTATCATTAACTGCCCCTTTTCAATTTCCTACCTACACACACACACCTAGCTTGCTTCATCAGTCACACACACACACACACACACCTAGCTTGCTTCATCAGTCACACACACACACACACACACACACACACACACCTAGCTAGCTTTATCATAGTCACACACACGCACACAGCCAGCAAGCGAGTTAATTTAGCTAGCTAAGTTAGGTACTTGCTAGCTAACGTTAGATAGCTAGCTTGCTAGCTAGCTTGCTACTAGCAAGGTAAATACTACACTTATTCAATGTGCTAGCTATGAATATTGGGTCATATTAATTACCCAGGTTCTGTTACTTTGACAGATATCCGTCAAATAATTAATTTAATCCAAATTATGCATACATTTATGACTGACGGAGCCCATGGTAACCATGGAAACGTACGAAAACATTAGTAGTAACTTATCCTAATAAATAAAGATAGCTGAGAATACAGTTGATGACAGTTGTTGAAAAACAATTAACAATACTCATAATACATGAGAACAACACGTTTTAATGATTCAATTTACCTGAGAAAAAAGAAATCAGTTGCCTCTCCATTTCTTCGCTCCAGGCAAGATTGGCCGCCATCTTCGTCGATTTTCTTCAGCCAAGAGAAGTAGTCACATAACTAAAATCTGTATTCTGATTGGAGGATCCCAAAAAGTTGCCTACTGTGTTGCCCCATCGATCTAATTTCCCAGATAATGAAAAGTTGCCGCTTTTCAATAGAAAATATTGCCGGCAATCGTTGTAAGCAATATTGCTGGCGATATTGCCCAAAAAAGTTGCCCGTGTATCATGGCCTTTAGAATCTTTATCGCAACAGAATGTATCAAGGCTGGCAGCCCGGATCAAATTTGTTTTGCAATGCGCAGCTGTCCTAAAAACATGCTGGCTTCGATAAGCGGAATCGATAAGCTCGGAGCCATACGATTCCAATGAATAGCACAACTTGGAACCGGTTCGCGATTCCGATCCCTATGTAAATGCGCCCAGCATTCCAAGGCTTGTTGTAAGATTCAGTAGCCAATCAGGACTTGAATACAAGTTTTTTGCAGAGTGCAAAAACTTTGATATTATTTATTTTAATTTATTTTGTTGTTGTTGAAATGTGCCCAGCATTCCAAGGCTGTAAGAATCAGTAGCCAATCAGAAGTTTTTTGTAGAGTGCAAAAACTTTGATATTATTTATTTTAATTTAATTTAATTTCTTTTGTTGTTGTTGATAACACAGCATTCCCAGTCTGTACATTGTTGTCAGATTCTTTGTAAGACTCTGCTATGCTGTAAATAGTTGTTGATTTTTTAAAATGTGTGTTGAATAAATGACATAACAACATTCACATTACGTAGTGATATTTTCAAATCTCCGGTCAGCTTTTAGCACTGACTTAATGTAGGGCCCTATGGAATCTGTGTTATGGCTTTTTAAAATTCTCAATTCCGCGATTCCGTCCGTGATTCTGTTATCACAGAAACTATAGGGCCCTACCTTAATGCTGCCATCAGTCTGTCGCTGGCCCACGCTGGGCCCCCATCAAAAAAGACACTTGCCACCGGGCCTAACCCTGCATTCCTCAAAATGAAGTGAATGAAATACATAGTCCTCTTGGGTTATATTCAGCTGTAGAAGGTGTGTAACACACTGCTATGTGTTTGACACACACAGCCCTGTTAGTTTATATTAATGTGCTGTAAGGTGTGTAACACACTGCTATGTGTTTGACACACACAGCCCTGTTAGTTTATATTAATGTGCTCTAAGGTGTGTAGCACACTGCTATGTGTTTGACACACACAGCCCTGTTAGTTTATATTCATGTGTGTAAGGTGTGTAACACACTGCTATGTGTTTGACACACACAGTCCTGTTAGTTGATATTAGTGTGTGTAAGGTGTGTAACACACTGATATGTGTTTGATACACACAGGCCTGTTAGATTATATTAATGTGCAGTGAGGTGTGTAACACACTGCTATGTGTTTGACACACACAGCCCTGTTAGTTGATATTAGTGTGTGTAAGGTGTGTAACACACTGCTATGTGTTTGACACACACAGCCCTGTTAGTTTATATTAATGTGCTGTAAGGTGTGTAACACACTGCTATGTGTTTGACACACACAGTCCTGTTAGTTTATATTAATGTTTGTAAGGTGTGTAACACACTGCTATGTGTCTACCACACACAGCCCTGTTAGTTTATATTAATGTGTGTAAGGTGTGTAACACACTGCTATGTGTCTGACACACACAGCCCTGTTAGTTTATATTAATGTGTGCAAGGTGTGTAACACACTGCTATGTGTTTGACACACACAGCCCTGTTAGTTTATATTAATGTGTGTAAGGTGTGTAACACACTGATATGTGTTTGATACACACAGGCCTGTTAGATTATATTAATGTGCAGTGAGGTGTGTAACACACTGCTATGTGTTTGACACACACAGCCCTGTTAGTTGATATTAGTGTGTGTAAGGTGTGTAACACACTGCTATGTGTTTGACACACACAGCCCTGTTAGTTTATATTAATGTTTGTAAGGTGTGTAACACACTGCTATGTGTCTACCACACACAGCCCTGTTAGTTTATATTAATGTGTGTAAGGTGTGTAACACACTGCTATGTGTCTGACACACACATCCCTGTTAGTTTATATTCATGTGTGTAAGGTGTGTAACACACTGCTATGCGTTTGACACACACAGCCCTGTTAGTTTATATTAATGTGTGTAAGGTGTGTAACACACTGCTATGTGTCTGACACACACAGCCCTGTTAGTTTATATTAATGTGTGCAAGGTGTGTAACACACTGCTATGTGTTTGACACACACAGCCCTGTTAGTTTATATTAATGTGTGTAAGGTGTGTGTGTCCTTCTCTCTGCAGGCTGTCAGGCTGTAGAGTCACACAGAGAGGCTGTGATTCTCTGGCTTCAGCTCTGTGTTCAAACCCCTCACACCTGAGAGAGCTGGACCTGAGATACAATCACCCAGGAGACTCAGGAGTGAGAGTGCTGTCTGCTGCTAAACTGGACACACTCAAACTGCTGTAAGTACATTGAATTTCCACACTGCACTTCACACACACACACACACACACACACCTGACAGAGCTGGACCTGAGATACAAACACCCAGGAGACTCAGGAGTGAGAGTGCTTTCTGCTGCTAAACTGGACAAACTCATACTTCTGTAAGTACAGAGAGTTTCCACACTGCACCTCACACACACACACTCACTCACATAAGCCACGTTTCCACGAAAAGTACCCAGAACTTTTAGTCCCAGGAACTACTTTTCAAGGAACTAAAAGGTTCCTTCAGCCCATTGTTACCTGCGTTTCCACCGCAGTCTAAAGTCCCGCGAAGATTAAGCAAATTAGCCCACTGACGTATGAAAAAGCGACGTTGTCATCGGTCCATCTGTCCTACACCAGTCCCTTCTATCTATATACGAGCAGTCTGTGCTCAGACAAGCACAGAGAATACTGGCTGATCCCATCCCATGTCCTCCACTCTGAGTACGAGCTTTTACCCTCTGGCAGACGATACAGAGTGCCCAAGTCGCGACTCAATTGTTTTAAAAACTCATTTGTGCTTTCTTCTATTAACATCTTAATCAGCAAGGACATAGTATGAGCCCTAAGCCGCGTTTCCACCCAAAGTACCCGGAACTACTTTTCAAGGAACTAAAAGGTTCCTTCAGCCCATTGTTACCTGCGTTTCCACCGCGGTCTAAAGTCCCGTGAAGATTAAGCAAATTAGCCCACTGACGTATGAAAAAGCGACGTTGTCATCGGTCCATCTGTCCTATCATTTCTTCTGTAACCCCATACTACCACCGAAGTAGCCTACATTATTTTCTAATAACTGGGACAGTCGGGAGGGGTTTATTCCACTTATATACAATGGGTTACCAACAATGACTATAAATGGTTACTTTTGTATTTATTGATTTTTATCGATTTAATCACCTGAAATTGAAATATTCTTCTGCAGCCGTTTGGGCATATTTTACCGTTGTCAAGCAAAACTGTCGTTGGTAGTTGAACTTGGACCGTTGTTATGCAACAAATAGGATATAACAGGCCAATAGTCTGATTGTAACTGTTTTATATATCCTCTCAAACACATTCATTATGTTTTTATGCGAACATTCACTTTCATGTCTTGACATCCGAGGCGACAGAATGCATTCACATTCCACAAATAACTGGCAACAACAGCAGAAAACATGCGCACGTCGTAAACAATTTTCTGTTGAATTGATTACTATCTCATCGTCAATTCCATATAGGCTAATCGCAAAATGACAAGAATAGAACGAAAACTCGGACTTGCGTGAAAATGTAAATTAGCAGTGGTACAGCCACCGTTTGCTTTCCTCCAAAGTTACTGCTAGCCGAGCAGCGAAGTGTGCCCTCCAGATGCGAACCATGCACCATAAATTAGTCCATAGTCTTCCTGGTCTTTTTGTGGAATTAAAGAATGGCAGAGTAAAATTATGGCAGTCTGAAAAAGCAAAAGGGACGATTACTAGAATTAACCTGTTATTTTACCCTGATAAAAAGTGCGGAAGGTGATTTCCAGTTTGCTTTTACTGTATCACCAATGTAAATTACGCAGAATTACCGCATACCTCACATAACTGTATCAAACGTTTTGAGTCAATTACAACGGGCTAACAAAGAAAATCCGGGAGAAAATATTCAGCAACCGAATTAAACCGTTTGAATGTTTTGGTATGTAATATGCTGTCCCAGCACGAACGCTTAGCATTTTATAAAACAAATACAAAAGCGAGAAAAGAACAGAAGAGCACACGTTATAATTCCAAGACGTTGACAGGCTATAACCAAAAGTAGGCTACTGCGCCGCATAACATACAAGTTTGATTTCAAGTTATTATGAAAATAAATCGGTTTGCGGCTGCAGATTTTTTTAAATGGCGGTTGAAATAAAACACTGCAAGTAATCGACCAATCAGAAATGTTCAGCGCTTGCGCCCCACCCCAAAGGTTCCGGTACTTTTGGAAAGTACTACCCCCCAAGCAGGAACTTTTTTGGTGGTAAAATAAAGTCCCAGGAACTTAATTTAGACCCTAGTTCCTGCGGTCGAAATGCACTGAGTTCCTCAAAAGGTTCGTAGTTTCGGGGTAAAGTTCCTGCGGTGGATACACACACGAGTGCACTCACTTACACATGCGCGTACGCGTACGCACACACACACACACACACACACACACACACTCACTCACATACACACGAGTGCACACACACTCACTCACACACACGCACACACACACACACCTGAGAGGGCTGGACCTGAGATACAATCACCCAGGCGACTCAGGAGTGAGAGCGCTGCCTGCTGCTAAACTGGACACACTCACACTGCTGTAAGTACTGAGAGTTTCCACACTGCACCTCACACACGCACACATAAACACACACACATGCACGCATACACACACACGCAGAAGGGGTTGGGGGAGGGGGGATCTACAGTGGAGGGTGCTGCACGGAATCACTGCAGTAAATAATTTTATTTCTGTGATGAACCCGGCAGGATTCCACCATTGTCCATTCTGCATGGAGAGAGAAACTGTTAATCATTGTTTTTTGGGGTGTGCCAGACTTCAGCCTCTCTTCTTTTTTGGGAAGTTTATTTTGGTTTCTGTGGGAAACATTTACAAGTGAGATTTTTATCCTCGGTTTCCCACACAAGGACAGATAAGTGCCAGCTCATTAATTTCATTTTGGGGTGAAAATGGCACTTTCATCAAGTGAGATAAATCTGATTGGTGGAGGGGACAGGCAAGATGTGGTGTTGTGGTTGGGGATTTGATCAGGGCAACAGTGATGGTGGAGTTTCAGTATTACAAAGCAATGGAGAGCGTGAGTGTGTTACAGAGTGTGTGTTATAAGTGTGTTTAATGTTCAGTGGAGGGAGGGGTGCCGTTTTTGCACATGGAATAAGGTGAGGGAATGGAACAAGTTTCCTTTGTGACAGATTTGTGTTTTTCATATGATCTTGGTTTTGTGCTTTATTGTGTCTTTGTTTTATTTATTTGATGTCATTGGTGTGTTGAAAGTGGAAATAAAGGATGATTAAAATTCAGAATTCTGTTCTGCTGTTCTTACAGTGTGGACCATGGAGGAGAGAACAGGACCAAACCAGGACCCTGGAAATGTGAGTGTGTATCGACACAGAACACTTTACATAGATACACACTCTGCTCTGTGTGTGTGAGAGAGACTATACACACAAACAGAAACACATGTACGCACACACACACATAGTTACTATCACAGCTCTTTCTCTCTCACACACATAATGAGGTGAATATTAGTAATGATAATTAATCTCATTAATGTCTCTGGTGTGCAGACGGCTGTCAGCCCACACTGGATCCAAACACAGCGCACAGAGAGCTGTTTCTGTCTGAGGGGAACAGGAGGGTGACACACACACCGGGGAGAGAGGAGCCATACCCTGATCATCCAGAGAGATTTGAGTTCTGGTTCCAGGTTGTGTGCAGAGAGAGTGTGTGTGAGCGCTGTTACTGGGAGGCTGAGTTCTGTGTGTCTGAGAAGCGGGGATGGGTTGATGTAGCAGTGACATATAAAGGAATCAGCAGGAAAGGAGAGGGTTCTGATTGTGAGTTTGGATGGAATAAAAACTCCTGGAGTCTGATGTGTATTAAACACGCATACTCTGATAAACTCAGATTCTCTGTCTGGCACAATAAGAACCAAACAGACATACCTGCCCCCTCCCCCTACCGCAGAGCAGGAGTGGGTGATGATGGTGGTGCTGGTAGAGGAGTGTGTGTGTACAGGGTAGGAGTGTGTGTGGACCGTCCGGCTGGCACTCTGTCCTTCTACAGCGTCTCTGACTCTGACACACTGACCCTCCTGCACAGACTCCACACACACTTCGTTCAACACACACCCCTCTGTGCTGGATTTAGAGTGTTTGAATCCTCAGTGTCCCTCTGCCAGTTGGAGTAGAGACAAACACACAAACAAACACACACACACACACACACACACACCTACACCTACATACACATGTACACACACACACCACACACTAGGGGTGTGCAGAGACGTCATTATTTGTATCTGTATCTGTTCAACCAACAAAATTATCTGTCTCTGTATATCTGTATTCGGATAGAAGAACAGAAGTGGGCGTGGTTTATACCGGCAGTCACATTACATCGGGCAAATGTTGTATTTTCTAACCTCGTATTCATTGGCATTGGCAATGCAATTGTTGTGCCTTCAAAGCATCAAATTGATTTAATATTGGCATATAATTAGTTATAAAATATATTTCCACATCCTCATACTGTACTTTTCATCTCTTTCTCTCTTTATTTTTAACTAAACTAAGTTTTGTGGACTGTCTGAACCCCACCACCACCACCGTTCCTGAGAGCCGACCGTTCCTGGCTATCACTCAAGAAAACTCTCGCATCGAGGAGGAGGCGTCAGGTGTGGGAGCTAGTGAGACAAAAGCCTTGTGTGGCAGCTGGATTTCGTTCAAACCCCACAACCTATACATCAAAATGAAGCTAGAACCTACAGGTTTTTTTGATGCGAGAGTTTTCTTGAGTGATAGCCAGGAACGGTCAGCTCTCAGCCCGCTGCCTGCTGTGCGCTGACTCGGTGGGGGCGATTACAGAATATAGTGATCACTTTTCAATAATGTGTAGTAAATGAAACGACTAGTTAGTGAAATCAAAGTCCTATGTTGCAAACAGAATGGGCATTTTTATCTTGTGGCCATCCACAATGATATGAATCGATTTGAATCTACATAATGGCTGACGGACAGAACTTATTTATTGAACGTTTTGCAGCGCAGTGGCTCAAAGTTTATTGGTGTGTGTGTGAGTGAGAGGTAGTGAGAGAGAGATAAACTTAATAACTAATGTGTAACGTTAAACATGGAGTAGAGACGCACACACAAACATGTAGACACCTTCACACATACGCACGTACACAAACACACACATATACACACTCCCGCACATATATACATTCACACACACATTCATATTCACCCACACATACATACACAAGCACATACACGCACACACCCACATTTGTGTACGCACACACGCATGCAAACACACATACCCATGCACACACATTCTCATATTCGCACACACATTCTCATATTCGCCCACACATAAACATGCACACACACGCACACACATGCACATGCATACTAATACCCACATACACACACTCTCACACCCACTCATGCACACACACACTCTCTCTCTCACACACACACACTCACACACACATACTCTCTCTCACACACACACGCACTCTTTCTAACGCACACCCTCTCATGCTCACATTCTCTCACAAACAAGCACACTCCCACATACATGCACCCAAGCACTCACACAGCCACACACTCTATTTCACACCCACACTCTCTCACGCATACATACACCCACACACTTACACACACATGCACGTACACACTCATAAGCATTCACACACTCACAGATACACACACACATTCTCTCTCACACTCACATTTTGACACACTTGTATGTACACCCAATCTACATTGACCAATGCCTAACCACTGCAAATTTTGTTCTACCCAATATTAACAACAGTACAGCTTAAACCCTTGATATCACAATTCTATCTTGCTGTGTAATTTTTTAAAAAAAATTTTACATTTTAATGAAATTATATTGTAAATGTTCATGGTGGTTTGTGTACTTTTGATGATTAAAACATGAATATGTGTGCTAGTGAAAAAATATGGAACGGTAAGATGCTTTTGTAGTAATAATTCTATCTCCTGTATCTGCATCTTTGTATAAAATAAGCCAGTGGAAAACTCCTCAAGTTAACTCTGCATTTAACTAGTTTTTACAGTTGCTTTCGTTCATTTTCACAAGAGTTGCAATGTGCAAATTTCTGTGAGCAAATGCAGCTGATAGGGAGAATATAGAATGATCACTGCAGTGTCCTTATTTCCTTTCATAACTGTAAACAATTATGGGTTCAGTTTCCCTATTTTGTTGTATTGTAATTGTTTTGATTGAAACTGTTGCTACAATTTTCTGTATTTTCAGACATTATTCTGTGTGATTTAACCTGAATTATAAAAACATCAGATGTTTTGCTGTTATCATTTATTGCTTTGTGATGTATTGAACTCCTGTGACACAGTAGTACTTATTTCATATTCTGTATGTTTGGGCTCAGTATGGGTAGCTCAGGATAGGGCTAAAATATGCACAGTTGAAGCAGTGACATTCATCTGCAGGAGTGTAAATGAAATCCAGTATGAGACACAAGTTATGCACTGTCTGCTGCGTGGTTTCTTCTTGTTTCTGTATGTAACACAACTATCTGATAATAACTATTAACATAAAATTAGCCAATATCATTTGTTTGCCATTTTCATCAAACAATGTGACCCTCAAGGTAACACTTTTAGAAGTTTAGCTTTAGCTTTGAACCAAAGCCGTGAGTTAGCTAGCCGACCTGACCTAACTTAATGTTACCTCATGAGCCAACCTAGCTAGCAGAGCCAGGAACTAAGCAGCTTACTGTCACAGAGAACATAAATAAAAACACCAGTATATAATATAAAATACCAGTCAACACAGGAAAGTTGTAACTTTCTAACCAGTAATGATGTTATTGGTCAGACCAGCGATACATCGGCATGTGATGGGCTCCTCCCTATAGCTGGGTTCCCAGCTGAAAATTCCAGCAAAACTCTAAGCTGGTTTAAGATGGTTTAAGATGTGTTTTCAACACCTCTAGCTGTTCCAGACCTGCCAACCTTAGGAAAATATTTTGAGTACCACAATAGTCAGTGTAACGCTTAGTTCACATGCTTTCGCATGTACCACTTCACTTTGCACGCACACATGCACACACAAGCCTTTCTTCATAATTCTAGTTTTGACTGTCGAAGTGATCAGGCAAAATTGTATAATTTGACCTGATTCTAAAATATCACTTGCACTGCACTGGGCTATATTATGAATTACCTGCAAGTCAAAAGTTTGAGTACACCTACTTAAAACAATTTTTTTTTCATGATTAATATTTCATTATATATGTGTACTTATACAAACAGATAACCATAAGTGAATTGCATTCAATTATTTAATAAAAACTGAAATAATTTATTTCGTATATTGTAACATGTTTTCATTTTCTAGTATTTACAGAAACTTACGTTGTAATGTAAAAAAAAAAACTTATGTTGCGATGTAAAACAGTCAATTATGAATAAAACCACGTTTCTGTTCATGATTTCCATTTTTATTTAATAATTAAATAATTGAATCAGCTTATATAGGCACACATAATATAGGCCTAATGAAAAAAAAAGTATTCAACTGAAAAATTATCTAGGAATGTAGGCCTTTGTAACTAGAGGTTTAGCTAAATTATTACCTGAAGCTCCTTGGTGGCTAATGTCAAAATCATAATTGCACAGTGTGCAAAATGCATGGTGCGAAGTTTTGAGGGGCGGAGGCACGGCCATTGCTCCTGATATTTTGCGAGGAACTTCTGGGGGGCATGGACTTGCTTCTTTTTAGTAAGTCTGCTGCTCTCGCTCTTTCCTTGTTAGTATCCTCATCATCTGACGTCATGATTATTTTCTAACTGCAACGCTGGTCGGGTGACTGGCTGCAATGATAGGAATTATTTGCAACGTTAGCAGTGCGCGATTCAAAGTTTGAACAGGGAGTCTTGTAGCATTTGAGTTACTGCAGCTAAATTACTCCATCAGTTATTCACACGTCTCGTAACGAGGCTAAATCGTATGTGAGCTACTACTATGGCTAACTATATCTCATAAAAAACACATTTTCAACGTACAAAAATGCCAAGTTACTCACACATTCAAGACATACACCGTCAATAACTCATTCATTCAGACTGCCAAAATCCAGGCCTGCCATTAAAAGTATTGATATCAAAATGACGCCAAGTTACGGTACTACAAACAATATAGGCTATCTTGCCTCACCGAAATTTAATAACATGTATTCCAAAGCAATGCTACCCAATATTTCCTCAATTCTTTCAAGTCACTTGGCCCTGTGACTGACTGTTCATAGCTGGTCTCTAGCTTGACAAAGCTGGACAAAGCTTGTCAAAGCTGGTTAAGATGGTACAGTAGGCTGGTGGTCAAATTGGTGGACCTGCTGACCATATAGGCAGGTCAGCTGGTGAACAGCTGGCTGACCAGCTAAAAGTGTCGAAAACACATTAGATCAGCTTAGTCCGGTTTAAGCTGGATTTTTCAGCAGGGCAGCTGTCATCATTAGCCGCGTTTCCCCCCAAAGTACCCGGAACTTTTAGTCCCAGGAACTACTTTGCAAGCAAGCAAAGTGGGCCCTTTCCTTCCAGGGGTCACGTTCACATTTGTGCATTCAACTTCACAACTCCTGACATTACTTATTTCAAGTGACCTGGATGCAAACATTCATTACATCATTTACACTAGTTGACATTTGTGACATTTATTTTCTTGGCCCCTTCCAGGTGTCACACATTCACCTTTGTGCATTCAACTTTATAATTCCTGACATTTCTTATTTCATTGTGACCTGGATGCAAACATTCATTACATCATTTACACCGGTTGACATTTCCCTCATTTATTGAACACGTCCTTTCTTTTTTCCCCTTTTCCTTTCATTTGAACAGCCAGAGAAGCAAGTTGGGCCCTTTCCTTCCGGGTGTCACGACCGGGCTTGAACCCGCGACCTCGCGTTCCCGAGTCCTGCTCGCGATCCACCCTGCCGCGGCGGCGCCCCCTTTTTCTCTTCTCGCCCGCGAGCCCCTCCTTTCTCTACAGAGAAGAATGAGCAGTGGCCCCCCAGATAGAGCGCAGGCAAAAGTCTCTGTTCCGTGTTCCATTTGTTCCAATTTGGCGGCCAATCGGAGGCCGCCCTTGTTTCAATTTCTCCAGTTTACATGCTTTTTGCGCCCAATCAGGAGGCCCGGTTGTTTCAACTTCATCACGTGGTATCGCCTCTCCGAGTCGGCACTTCCGCAAATGCGATTGATGGCGATATTCTGGATCTGCAGTAATTGCAGCAGTCGGCGAACCTTCAAGTACGTTTACGAACGAACGTTATATTAAAAAAAGGAGTCATTTAAATTTCCATATTGACAATGGTCAGAGCCAGCTAGCCAGCTCGCTTTCGTGTCGTTTTTCGGTCTGTTAAAGGCAACGTTGATACAATGCGTGTCACCTAAAACGGCAATACAAGTGAGCGCGGTTTCAGTAAGTTTCAGAATGAACTTTATATTAAAAATATAGAATCGTTCATGTTTGCATGTTCGCAGTGTTTAGAACTGGCTAGCCAGCTGGCTGTCGTGCCGTTTTTCTCTCTCTTTTAAAGGCAACGTAAGCGTTTATATCACCTAAAACGACAGCTAGTAATATTAGCTATCACCTGTTTCAGTAAGTTTTTGAATGAACTTTACATTAAAAATACAGAATCGTTCACAGCTGGCTGTCACGCTGTTTTTCTTTCTCTTTTAAATGCAACATACGCGTTCACATCAACTAGTAATAAAAGTGAACATAATAAGAAAGAATAAATTCATAAAATTACAGTTGTACCAGCACATTGTGCATGTCTATATATATAATTGTTATTTTTTTTAACCAGTCATAAATATTTCAATATTTCGTATGACAAAGCTGGCGTGTACCCTTTTTCGTTTATATGGCAAAACGTTCTCTTGCCTGAATCAGCGTGTCACATTAGCCATTTGAAGCGGTTTTCTTTGCCAGTTAATACGAATGATGTAATTACTGTTTCATTTCAGTCCAGCAGGCAAACGTGGTCCATGAATTACAACAGTGTCGCTAGCTGCGGTTTTTCAAAGGCTTGTCAACGACTAAGGGCACCTCGGTAGCTCTTTTAAAACGACATTTAAAATAAAGTAAATACAACAAATGAATGAAAATTCTCTGCGTAACTTCCCATGTGCAAGAAGCTTATGATAAGCGTATGTTTTCCTGTGTACACAGCACTATGCGAAACAAACTAACCGTGTAAGCGCTACAGTGAAGCGCGTCTGTCGGCGTATGCGATTGACTGACTGATTGTTTCAGACAAGTTCTCGCCTGTGAGTGCTGTACTGTTCTGAAATCAAACTCCAACCCAGCAAAGTAGTATATGAATTCTTTAGCGAGCTTGCTAGACTTCAGTTGTGCATGTTTCTCTCTCGGCTACCGCAGCCATCCTCTGGGGCTCTAATAGTCTCACGGTTTTTCCAAGCATAGCCGGCTACCACCGTGAACCACGAGCGCCATCTCGTGGACAGAATAAAGCACGATCAAATTACAACATAAGAAGCATCACATGCATTTATAAGCCATAAACATTACAAGTGCTTGTCTTAATTATTAATACCCTTTCTGTCAAACAGGGAAGACCCGGTCTTCTAGAGACTCGGGGTCCTGGCTGACTCGCGTCCTGGATTTAGGGTTAGGGTTCGGCGAGTCTGGACGAGGACAGCGTAGGGGGTCGACCCATGGGGAAAGGTCACTCGGGCCTGACGCGGGGAGGAAAAATATGGAACGCTTCACGAATTTGCGTGTCATCCTTGCGCAGGGGCCATGCTAATCTTCTCTGTATCGTTCCAATTTTAGTATATGTGCTGCCGAAGCGAGCACAAAGCACCTACCTGAGGGCCCGCCATTTATTGGGGCGCGACCTGCAGGGGGTCATCGGTCACGGGGGCAGTCAAAGCGAGCGCACGGATGAATAAAACCGCTTAAGCGGGCCGTACGTGCGCAGTGAAACTTCTTAAACGGGCGGCGGAGAATAAAACAAAGCAAACGTGCGCCCTCGGACCGATCAAAGGCAACCTTTCACGTTCCCGCTCGCGTCCGTGCTCCTCCGGGACAGGTGAGCGGCCACCTGGGAGGTGAGCGGCTACCTGGAAGGTGTGCGGGGGACGGCCCCCGTCCCGCACAGAGAACTGTGCGGCCTCTTCGTCTCCGCCTCTTTTCCGAAGCGGTCGCCGTCGGCCGACGTGACCGGGATCGCTGGATAGAATCCTCACAAACCAAATGATTAAAAAATAACAACGATTAAAAAGTATGTGGATGAAACGGCTAGGGTTGAGAAACCTGACAGAAGGAGGTAAGATTTGAAAAAGGGAGGGAAAGCAAACACAGGAGGCCACCGTTTTTAAATGCCAGTACTTTCCTGCAATACCTGTATTTGCCGCATGAGGTCAGGCGTCTCTTTCCTTTCACTGCGCCCAAGGTTCTCCGTTTAGAAAACGGGCAACAAGGATACATGTATATGTGTGTGTATGTATATGTGTGTGTGCATGTGTGTATGTGTGCATGTATATATATATATATATATGTCTATGTATATGCATGTGTATGAGTATATATACGGTACTCTTGATGAGAAAATACTTTTTTTTCGTATAAGCAGTTTCACCTGCAGCCACAGTGCGGCTGATAAAAGGAGCGTGGCCAGGACGTAGCTGCTGAGAACAGTTGTTTCAGAAAATTCACTTACATTTCTTAGTACTCCAAGAACATTTTCACAATAACAGGAATTTCCACCTTTTATTTAAAGTATATTGTATTGTATTGTATCGTATGTTGTATTTCACAAAAGGCCCACGGTAATTTTCCATGAGCAGTTTGCATTCTCTGTGAACAAATGTATTTTTTCTCCACGGCAGGATTGCCTATTAGGATGTACTGTCTTATGCCTGGACGAAACAGAGAAGAACGTGCGGTGGCCCCCCAGATAGAGCGCAGGCAAAAGTCTCTGTTCCGTGTTCCATTTGTTCCAATTTGGCGGCCAATCGGAGGCCGCCCTTGTTTCAATTTCTCCAGTTTACATGCTTTTTGCGCCCAATCAGGAGGCCCGGTTGTTTCAACTTCATCACGTGGTATCGCCTCTCCGAGTCGGCACTTCCGCAAATGCGATTGATGGCGATATTCTGGATCTGCAGTAATTGCAGCAGTCGGCGAACCTTCAAGTACGTTTACGAACGAACGTTATATTAAAAAAAGAAGAGTCATTTAAATTTCCATATTGACAATGGTCAGAGCCAGCTAGCCAGCTCGCTTTCGTGTCGTTTTTTCGGTCTGTTAAAGGCAACGTTGATACAATGCGTGTCACCTAAAACGGCAATACAAGTGAGCGCGGTTTCAGTAAGTTTCAGAATGAACTTTATATTAAAAATATAGAATCGTTCATGTTTGCATGTTCGCAGTGTTTAGAACTGGCTAGCCAGCTGGCTGTCGTGCCGTTTTTCTCTCTCTTTTAAAGGCAACGTAAGCGTTTATATCACCTAAAACGACAGCTAGTAATATTAGCTATCACCTGTTTCAGTAAGTTTTTGAATGAACTTTACATTAAAAATACAGAATCGTTCACAGCTGGCTGTCACGCTGTTTTTCTTTCTCTTTTAAATGCAACATACGCGTTCACATCAACTAGTAATAAAAGTGAACATAATAAGAAAGAATAAATTCATAAAATTACAGTTGTACCAGCACATTGTGCATGTCTATATATATAATTGTTATTTTTTTTAACCAGTCATAAATATTTCAATATTTCGTATGACAAAGCTGGCGTGTACCCTTTTTCGTTTATATGGCAAAACGTTCTCTTGCCTGAATCAGCGTGTCACATTAGCCATTTGAAGCGGTTTTCTTTGCCAGTTAATACGAATGATGTAATTACTGTTTCATTTCAGTCCAGCAGGCAAACGTGGTCCATGAATTACAACAGTGTCGCTAGCTGCGGTTTTTCAAAGGCTTGTCAACGACTAAGGGCACCTCGGTAGCTCTTTTAAAACGACATTTAAAATAAAGTAAATACAACAAATGAATGAAAATTCTCTGCGTAACTTCCCATGTGCAAGAAGCTTATGATAAGCGTATGTTTTCCTGTGTACACAGCACTATGCGAAACAAACTAACCGTGTAAGCGCTACAGTGAAGCGCGTCTGTCGGCGTATGCGATTGACTGACTGATTGTTTCAGACAAGTTCTCGCCTGTGAGTGCTGTACTGTTCTGAAATCAAACTCCAACCCAGCAAAGTAGTATATGAATTCTTTAGCGAGCTTGCTAGACTTCAGTTGTGCATGTTTCTCTCTCGGCTACCGCAGCCATCCTCTGGGGCTCTAATAGTCTCACGGTTTTTCCAAGCATAGCCGGCTACCACCGTGAACCACGAGCGCCATCTCGTGGACAGAATAAAGCACGATCAAATTACAACATAAGAAGCATCACATGCATTTATAAGCCATAAACATTACAAGTGCTTGTCTTAATTATTAATACCCTTTCTGTCAAACAGGGAAGACCCGGTCTTCTAGAGACTCGGGGTCCTGGCTGACTCGCGTCCTGGATTTAGGGTTAGGGTTCGGCGAGTCTGGACGAGGACAGCGTAGGGGGTCGACCCATGGGGAAAGGTCACTCGGGCCTGACGCGGGGAGGAAAAATATGGAACGCTTCACGAATTTGCGTGTCATCCTTGCGCAGGGGCCATGCTAATCTTCTCTGTATCGTTCCAATTTTAGTATATGTGCTGCCGAAGCGAGCACAAAGCACCTACCTGAGGGCCCGCCATTTATTGGGGCGCGACCTGCAGGGGGTCATCGGTCACGGGGGCAGTCAAAGCGAGCGCACGGATGAATAAAACCGCTTAAGCGGGCCGTACGTGCGCAGTGAAACTTCTTAAACGGGCGGCGGAGAATAAAACAAAGCAAACGTGCGCCCTCGGACCGATCAAAGGCAACCTTTCACGTTCCCGCTCGCGTCCGTGCTCCTCCGGGACAGGTGAGCGGCCACCTGGGAGGTGAGCGGCTACCTGGAAGGTGTGCGGGGGACGGCCCCCGTCCCGCACAGAGAACTGTGCGGCCTCTTCGTCTCCGCCTCTTTTCCGAAGCGGTCGCCGTCGGCCGACGTGACCGGGATCGCTGGATAGAATCCTCACAAACCAAATGATTAAAAAATAACAACGATTAAAAAGTATGTGGATGAAACGGCTAGGGTTGAGAAACCTGACAGAAGGAGGTAAGATTTGAAAAAGGGAGGGAAAGCAAACACAGGAGGCCACCGTTTTTAAATGCCAGTACTTTCCTGCAATACCTGTATTTGCCGCATGAGGTCAGGCGTCTCTTTCCTTTCACTGCGCCCAAGGTTCTCCGTTTAGAAAACGGGCAACAAGGATACATGTATATGTGTGTGTATGTATATGTGTGTGTGCATGTGTGTATGTGTGCATGTATATATATATATATATATGTCTATGTATATGCATGTGTATGAGTATATATACGGTACTCTTGATGAGAAAATACTTTTTTTTCGTATAAGCAGTTTCACCTGCAGCCACAGTGCGGCTGATAAAAGGAGCGTGGCCAGGACGTAGCTGCTGAGAACAGTTGTTTCAGAAAATTCACTTACATTTCTTAGTACTCCAAGAACATTTTCACAATAACAGGAATTTCCACCTTTTATTTAAAGTATATTGTATTGTATTGTATCGTATGTTGTATTTCACAAAAGGCCCACGGTAATTTTCCATGAGCAGTTTGCATTCTCTGTGAACAAATGTATTTTTTCTCCACGGCAGGATTGCCTATTAGGATGTACTGTCTTATGCCTGGACGAAACAGAGAAGAACGTGCGGTGGCCCCCCAGATAGAGCGCAGGCAAAAGTCTCTGTTCCGTGTTCCATTTGTTCCAATTTGGCGGCCAATCGGAGGCCGCCCTTGTTTCAATTTCTCCAGTTTACATGCTTTTTGCGCCCAATCAGGAGGCCCGGTTGTTTCAACTTCATCACGTGGTATCGCCTCTCCGAGTCGGCACTTCCGCAAATGCGATTGATGGCGATATTCTGGATCTGCAGTAATTGCAGCAGTCGGCGAACCTTCAAGTACGTTTACGAACGAACGTTATATTAAAAAAGAAGAGTCATTTAAATTTCCATATTGACAATGGTCAGAGCCAGCTAGCCAGCTCGCTTTCGTGTCGTTTTTCGGTCTGTTAAAGGCAACGTTGATACAATGCGTGTCACCTAAAACGGCAATACAAGTGAGCGCGGTTTCAGTAAGTTTCAGAATGAACTTTATATTAAAAATATAGAATCGTTCATGTTTGCATGTTCGCAGTGTTTAGAACTGGCTAGCCAGCTGGCTGTCGTGCCGTTTTTCTCTCTCTTTTAAAGGCAACGTAAGCGTTTATATCACCTAAAACGACAGCTAGTAATATTAGCTATCACCTGTTTCAGTAAGTTTTTGAATGAACTTTACATTAAAAATACAGAATCGTTCACAGCTGGCTGTCACGCTGTTTTTCTTTCTCTTTTAAATGCAACATACGCGTTCACATCAACTAGTAATAAAAGTGAACATAATAAGAAAGAATAAATTCATAAAATTACAGTTGTACCAGCACATTGTGCATGTCTATATATATAATTGTTATTTTTTTTAACCAGTCATAAATATTTCAATATTTCGTATGACAAAGCTGGCGTGTACCCTTTTTCGTTTATATGGCAAAACGTTCTCTTGCCTGAATCAGCGTGTCACATTAGCCATTTGAAGCGGTTTTCTTTGCCAGTTAATACGAATGATGTAATTACTGTTTCATTTCAGTCCAGCAGGCAAACGTGGTCCATGAATTACAACAGTGTCGCTAGCTGCGGTTTTTCAAAGGCTTGTCAACGACTAAGGGCACCTCGGTAGCTCTTTTAAAACGACATTTAAAATAAAGTAAATACAACAAATGAATGAAAATTCTCTGCGTAACTTCCCATGTGCAAGAAGCTTATGATAAGCGTATGTTTTCCTGTGTACACAGCACTATGCGAAACAAACTAACCGTGTAAGCGCTACAGTGAAGCGCGTCTGTCGGCGTATGCGATTGACTGACTGATTGTTTCAGACAAGTTCTCGCCTGTGAGTGCTGTACTGTTCTGAAATCAAACTCCAACCCAGCAAAGTAGTATATGAATTCTTTAGCGAGCTTGCTAGACTTCAGTTGTGCATGTTTCTCTCTCGGCTACCGCAGCCATCCTCTGGGGCTCTAATAGTCTCACGGTTTTTCCAAGCATAGCCGGCTACCACCGTGAACCACGAGCGCCATCTCGTGGACAGAATAAAGCACGATCAAATTACAACATAAGAAGCATCACATGCATTTATAAGCCATAAACATTACAAGTGCTTGTCTTAATTATTAATACCCTTTCTGTCAAACAGGGAAGACCCGGTCTTCTAGAGACTCGGGGTCCTGGCTGACTCGCGTCCTGGATTTAGGGTTAGGGTTCGGCGAGTCTGGACGAGGACAGCGTAGGGGGTCGACCCATGGGGAAAGGTCACTCGGGCCTGACGCGGGGAGGAAAAATATGGAACGCTTCACGAATTTGCGTGTCATCCTTGCGCCTAAAACAGCGCCATCTTCTCTGTTTCAATTGTTTCATTTGTTCCAATTACACAGCCAATCGGAGGCCGCCCTCGTTTCAATTTCTCCAGTTTACGTGCTTTTTGCGTCCAATCGGGAGGCCCGCTTGTTTCAATTTCGTCACGTGGTATCTGCTCTCCTTTCCGCCGTTTCAAATGGCACTTCGGGAAGTGCCGTAGGTGACCGGAGTTATGCGACGGGAGCGCGTTTTTACTAAGTTTTTGAATTAATTAGACATTAAAAATATAGAAACGTTCATATTTACGTGTTCGCATTGTTTATAACTTGCTAGCCAGCTGGCTGTCACGCCGTTTTTCTCTTTTTTAAAAGCAGCGTTAGCGTTTATATCGTCAAAAACGGCAGCTAGCTATATTAGCTATCGCCTGTTTCAGTAAGTTAATGAATGAACTTTATATTAAAAATATTGAAACGTTCATATTTGCGCGTTCGAAATGTTTAGAACTTGCTAGCCAGCTGGCTGTCGCGCCGTTTTTCTCTCTTTTAAAAGCAACGTAAGCGTTTAAATCACCTACAATGGCAGCTGCCAATATTAGCTAACGAACGAATGAATGAATAATCAATCGTTCAATAACTTTGCAGTTGTCAGCGCGTTGCGTGTGCGCTTTTACCTATGAAATATGTCGTAAGACACATTTGGCATGTCCTGTGCTTCATTTTTCATTATAAAACGTAGCATTCTCTTGCTTGCAATGTGTACATCTGCCTGGCTTGTTAACCAGAATTAGTCACGTTAAAGGGTTTCTGGCCAGTTAATTATTAGCTAATACGATTAATTTAATCATTTATGTCCAAAGGTTTAAAAGATGTGACCTGACAGTCCAGCAGACAAACGTTTTACATGAGTTACAACAGTGTAGCTGTGTTTTTGCACAAGTCTGTCAAATAGTAATGGCATCTCTGTGGGTCCTTTAAAAATTCAAGTGTTTAAATTGCATGAAAGGAACTTAAAATGTAAGCACTGCAATGGAGTGTGAGTACACGTGTGTCCGGACACGCCGAGGGACCCCTACAAGTCAAAGGACAGGAGCAGGAATCGAGCGGGTTCCATAAAATATCGCTTTCTGCGGCAGGTGCTCTTGTTGCAATTTTGCAGAGATGAAGAGGAGGGCCGACCCCAGCCAAAGCAGTCCTTCCTGCCACCGAGGCCTGCCTCGCAAAGTTCTGAGGTGAGACGGTGTATCTTTATTGTTTGTGTTTAATGCTGGCTTAAAAGAAGTTGACGCGAAACTAATTGTAACGCGTTCTCTTTATTCTGCAGCTGCCGATTCCTGAGTTGCCGTGCGGCCTTCTCGAGGGAACAGCGGGAGCGGATTGGTCGGGCGCTGTATGTATTGTATGAGAAATGTACTGGATCAATAAACACGCACAGATGAAGTGCTAAAAGCCAATACTGCGTCTGTGAATGCATTCTAATAGCAATAGATCTGTTTAGAATTGACTGTTCGGGCTGTTTCGTTGACATTTCAAGTGGCACGTTTACAGACTGTAGTGGTTGTACTGTATACAGCATTCACCTTTACAATTCCTCACATTCCTTATTTCAAGTGACTTTCATTCAAACATTCATTACATCATTTACACTGGTTGACTCCATTTATTGAACATGTCCTTCATTTTTTTCCTTTAGCATTCGAACATGCAAGCAAATTGGGCCCTTTCCTTCCAGGGGTCACACTGACATTTGTGCATTCAACTTTACAATTCCTGACATTCCTCATTTCAAGTGCAAACATTCGTTACATCATTTACACCGGTTGACATTTGTGACATTTCCTTCATTTATTCAAATATATTTCCTTCAAATATATTCCTTCATATATTTCCTTCAAATATATTCCTTCATATATTTTCCTTTCATTTAAACATCCACCCAAGCAAATTGGGCCCTTTCCTTCCGGGAGGAACGACCAGGCTTGAACCCGCGACCTTCCGTTCCCGAGTCCTGCTCGCGCCCCCTTTTTCCTCTCCTCCCCCGCGAGCCCCTCCTTTCTCTACAGAGAAGAATGAGCAGTGGCCTTTGCGCCTAAAACAGCGCCATCTTCTCTGTTTCAATTGTTTCATTTGTTCCAATTACACAGCCAATCGGAGGCCGCCCTCGTTTCAATTTCTCCAGTTTACGTGCTTTTTGCGTCCAATCGGGAGGCCCGCTTGTTTCAATTTCGTCACGTGGTATCTGCTCTCCTTTCCGCCGTTTCAAATGGCACTTCGGGAAGTGCCGTAGGTGACCGGAGTTATGCGACGGGAGCGCGTTTTTACTAAGTTTTTGAATTAATTAGACATTAAAAATATAGAAACGTTCATATTTACGTGTTCGCATTGTTTATAACTTGCTAGCCAGCTGGCTGTCACGCCGTTTTTCTCTTTTTTAAAAGCAGCGTTAGCGTTTATATCGTCAAAAACGGCAGCTAGCTATATTAGCTATCGCCTGTTTCAGTAAGTTAATGAATGAACTTTATATTAAAAATATTGAAACGTTCATATTTGCGCGTTCGAAATGTTTAGAACTTGCTAGCCAGCTGGCTGTCGCGCCGTTTTTCTCTCTTTTAAAAGCAACGTAAGCGTTTAAATCACCTACAATGGCAGCTGCCAATATTAGCTAACGAACGAATGAATGAATAATCAATCGTTCAATAACTTTGCAGTTGTCAGCGCGTTGCGTGTGCGCTTTTACCTATGAAATATGTCGTAAGACACATTTGGCATGTCCTGTGCTTCATTTTTCATTATAAAACGTAGCATTCTCTTGCTTGCAATGTGTACATCTGCCTGGCTTGTTAACCAGAATTAGTCACGTTAAAGGGTTTCTGGCCAGTTAATTATTAGCTAATACGATTAATTTAATCATTTATGTCCAAAGGTTTAAAAGATGTGACCTGACAGTCCAGCAGACAAACGTTTTACATGAGTTACAACAGTGTAGCTGTGTTTTTGCACAAGTCTGTCAAATAGTAATGGCATCTCTGTGGGTCCTTTAAAAATTCAAGTGTTTAAATTGCATGAAAGGAACTTAAAATGTAAGCACTGCAATGGAGTGTGAGTACACGTGTGTCCGGACACGCCGAGGGACCCCTACAAGTCAAAGGACAGGAGCAGGAATCGAGCGGGTTCCATAAAATATCGCTTTCTGCGGCAGGTGCTCTTGTTGCAATTTTGCAGAGATGAAGAGGAGGGCCGACCCCAGCCAAAGCAGTCCTTCCTGCCACCGAGGCCTGCCTCGCAAAGTTCTGAGGTGAGACGGTGTATCTTTATTGTTTGTGTTTAATGCTGGCTTAAAAGAAGTTGACGCGAAACTAATTGTAACGCGTTCTCTTTATTCTGCAGCTGCCGATTCCTGAGTTGCCGTGCGGCCTTCTCGAGGGAACAGCGGGAGCGGATTGGTCGGGCGCTGTATGTATTGTATGAGAAATGTACTGGATCAATAAACACGCACAGATGAAGTGCTAAAAGCCAATACTGCGTCTGTGAATGCATTCTAATAGCAATAGATCTGTTTAGAATTGACTGTTCGGGCTGTTTCGTTGACATTTCAAGTGGCACGTTTACAGACTGTAGTGGTTGTACTGTATACAGCATTCACCTTTACAATTCCTCACATTCCTTATTTCAAGTGACTTTCATTCAAACATTCATTACATCATTTACACTGGTTGACTCCATTTATTGAACATGTCCTTCATTTTTTTCCTTTAGCATTCGAACATGCAAGCAAATTGGGCCCTTTCCTTCCAGGGGTCACACTGACATTTGTGCATTCAACTTTACAATTCCTGACATTCCTCATTTCAAGTGCAAACATTCGTTACATCATTTACACCGGTTGACATTTGTGACATTTCCTTCATTTATTCAAATATATTTCCTTCAAATATATTCCTTCATATATTTCCTTCAAATATATTCCTTCATATATTTTCCTTTCATTTAAACATCCACCCAAGCAAATTGGGCCCTTTCCTTCCGGGAGGAACGACCAGGCTTGAACCCGCGACCTTCCGTTCCCGAGTCCTGCTCGCGCCCCCTTTTTCCTCTCCTCCCCCGCGAGCCCCTCCTTTCTCTACAGAGAAGAATGAGCAGTGGCCTCCCAGATAGAGCGCAGGCAAAAGTCTCTGTTCCGTGTTCCATTTGTTCCAATTTGGCGGCCAATCGGAGGCCGCCCTTGTTTCAATTTCTCCAGTTTACATGCTTTTTGCGCCCAATCAGGAGGCCCGGTTGTTTCAACTTCATCACGTGGTATCGCCTCTCCGAGTCGGCACTTCCGCAAATGCGATTGATGGCGATATTCTGGATCTGCAGTAATTGCAGCAGTCGGCGAACCTTCAAGTACGTTTACGAACGAACGTTATATTAAAAAAAGGAGTCATTTAAATTTCCATATTGACAATGGTCAGAGCCAGCTAGCCAGCTCGCTTTCGTGTCGTTTTTCGGTCTGTTAAAGGCAACGTTGATACAATGCGTGTCACCTAAAACGGCAATACAAGTGAGCGCGGTTTCAGTAAGTTTCAGAATGAACTTTATATTAAAAATATAGAATCGTTCATGTTTGCATGTTCGCAGTGTTTAGAACTGGCTAGCCAGCTGGCTGTCGTGCCGTTTTTCTCTCTCTTTTAAAGGCAACGTAAGCGTTTATATCACCTAAAACGACAGCTAGTAATATTAGCTATCACCTGTTTCAGTAAGTTTTTGAATGAACTTTACATTAAAAATACAGAATCGTTCACAGCTGGCTGTCACGCTGTTTTTCTTTCTCTTTTAAATGCAACATACGCGTTCACATCAACTAGTAATAAAAGTGAACATAATAAGAAAGAATAAATTCATAAAATTACAGTTGTACCAGCACATTGTGCATGTCTATATATATAATTGTTATTTTTTTTAACCAGTCATAAATATTTCAATATTTCGTATGACAAAGCTGGCGTGTACCCTTTTTCGTTTATATGGCAAAACGTTCTCTTGCCTGAATCAGCGTGTCACATTAGCCATTTGAAGCGGTTTTCTTTGCCAGTTAATACGAATGATGTAATTACTGTTTCATTTCAGTCCAGCAGGCAAACGTGGTCCATGAATTACAACAGTGTCGCTAGCTGCGGTTTTTCAAAGGCTTGTCAACGACTAAGGGCACCTCGGTAGCTCTTTTAAAACGACATTTAAAATAAAGTAAATACAACAAATGAATGAAAATTCTCTGCGTAACTTCCCATGTGCAAGAAGCTTATGATAAGCGTATGTTTTCCTGTGTACACAGCACTATGCGAAACAAACTAACCGTGTAAGCGCTACAGTGAAGCGCGTCTGTCGGCGTATGCGATTGACTGACTGATTGTTTCAGACAAGTTCTCGCCTGTGAGTGCTGTACTGTTCTGAAATCAAACTCCAACCCAGCAAAGTAGTATATGAATTCTTTAGCGAGCTTGCTAGACTTCAGTTGTGCATGTTTCTCTCTCGGCTACCGCAGCCATCCTCTGGGGCTCTAATAGTCTCACGGTTTTTCCAAGCATAGCCGGCTACCACCGTGAACCACGAGCGCCATCTCGTGGACAGAATAAAGCACGATCAAATTACAACATAAGAAGCATCACATGCATTTATAAGCCATAAACATTACAAGTGCTTGTCTTAATTATTAATACCCTTTCTGTCAAACAGGGAAGACCCGGTCTTCTAGAGACTCGGGGTCCTGGCTGACTCGCGTCCTGGATTTAGGGTTAGGGTTCGGCGAGTCTGGACGAGGACAGCGTAGGGGGTCGACCCATGGGGAAAGGTCACTCGGGCCTGACGCGGGGAGGAAAAATATGGAACGCTTCACGAATTTGCGTGTCATCCTTGCGCAGGGGCCATGCTAATCTTCTCTGTATCGTTCCAATTTTAGTATATGTGCTGCCGAAGCGAGCACAAAGCACCTACCTGAGGGCCCGCCATTTATTGGGGCGCGACCTGCAGGGGGTCATCGGTCACGGGGGCAGTCAAAGCGAGCGCACGGATGAATAAAACCGCTTAAGCGGGCCGTACGTGCGCAGTGAAACTTCTTAAACGGGCGGCGGAGAATAAAACAAAGCAAACGTGCGCCCTCGGACCGATCAAAGGCAACCTTTCACGTTCCCGCTCGCGTCCGTGCTCCTCCGGGACAGGTGAGCGGCCACCTGGGAGGTGAGCGGCTACCTGGAAGGTGTGCGGGGGACGGCCCCCGTCCCGCACAGAGAACTGTGCGGCCTCTTCGTCTCCGCCTCTTTTCCGAAGCGGTCGCCGTCGGCCGACGTGACCGGGATCGCTGGATAGAATCCTCACAAACCAAATGATTAAAAAATAACAACGATTAAAAAGTATGTGGATGAAACGGCTAGGGTTGAGAAACCTGACAGAAGGAGGTAAGATTTGAAAAAGGGAGGGAAAGCAAACACAGGAGGCCACCGTTTTTAAATGCCAGTACTTTCCTGCAATACCTGTATTTGCCGCATGAGGTCAGGCGTCTCTTTCCTTTCACTGCGCCCAAGGTTCTCCGTTTAGAAAACGGGCAACAAGGATACATGTATATGTGTGTGTATGTATATGTGTGTGTGCATGTGTGTATGTGTGCATGTATATATATATATATATATGTCTATGTATATGCATGTGTATGAGTATATATACGGTACTCTTGATGAGAAAATACTTTTTTTTCGTATAAGCAGTTTCACCTGCAGCCACAGTGCGGCTGATAAAAGGAGCGTGGCCAGGACGTAGCTGCTGAGAACAGTTGTTTCAGAAAATTCACTTACATTTCTTAGTACTCCAAGAACATTTTCACAATAACAGGAATTTCCACCTTTTATTTAAAGTATATTGTATTGTATTGTATCGTATGTTGTATTTCACAAAAGGCCCACGGTAATTTTCCATGAGCAGTTTGCATTCTCTGTGAACAAATGTATTTTTTCTCCACGGCAGGATTGCCTATTAGGATGTACTGTCTTATGCCTGGACGAAACAGAGAAGAACGTGCGGTGGCCCCCCAGATAGAGCGCAGGCAAAAGTCTCTGTTCCGTGTTCCATTTGTTCCAATTTGGCGGCCAATCGGAGGCCGCCCTTGTTTCAATTTCTCCAGTTTACATGCTTTTTGCGCCCAATCAGGAGGCCCGGTTGTTTCAACTTCATCACGTGGTATCGCCTCTCCGAGTCGGCACTTCCGCAAATGCGATTGATGGCGATATTCTGGATCTGCAGTAATTGCAGCAGTCGGCGAACCTTCAAGTACGTTTACGAACGAACGTTATATTAAAAAAAGAAGAGTCATTTAAATTTCCATATTGACAATGGTCAGAGCCAGCTAGCCAGCTCGCTTTCGTGTCGTTTTTCGGTCTGTTAAAGGCAACGTTGATACAATGCGTGTCACCTAAAACGGCAATACAAGTGAGCGCGGTTTCAGTAAGTTTCAGAATGAACTTTATATTAAAAATATAGAATCGTTCATGTTTGCATGTTCGCAGTGTTTAGAACTGGCTAGCCAGCTGGCTGTCGTGCCGTTTTTCTCTCTCTTTTAAAGGCAACGTAAGCGTTTATATCACCTAAAACGACAGCTAGTAATATTAGCTATCACCTGTTTCAGTAAGTTTTTGAATGAACTTTACATTAAAAATACAGAATCGTTCACAGCTGGCTGTCACGCTGTTTTTCTTTCTCTTTTAAATGCAACATACGCGTTCACATCAACTAGTAATAAAAGTGAACATAATAAGAAAGAATAAATTCATAAAATTACAGTTGTACCAGCACATTGTGCATGTCTATATATATAATTGTTATTTTTTTTAACCAGTCATAAATATTTCAATATTTCGTATGACAAAGCTGGCGTGTACCCTTTTTCGTTTATATGGCAAAACGTTCTCTTGCCTGAATCAGCGTGTCACATTAGCCATTTGAAGCGGTTTTCTTTGCCAGTTAATACGAATGATGTAATTACTGTTTCATTTCAGTCCAGCAGGCAAACGTGGTCCATGAATTACAACAGTGTCGCTAGCTGCGGTTTTTCAAAGGCTTGTCAACGACTAAGGGCACCTCGGTAGCTCTTTTAAAACGACATTTAAAATAAAGTAAATACAACAAATGAATGAAAATTCTCTGCGTAACTTCCCATGTGCAAGAAGCTTATGATAAGCGTATGTTTTCCTGTGTACACAGCACTATGCGAAACAAACTAACCGTGTAAGCGCTACAGTGAAGCGCGTCTGTCGGCGTATGCGATTGACTGACTGATTGTTTCAGACAAGTTCTCGCCTGTGAGTGCTGTACTGTTCTGAAATCAAACTCCAACCCAGCAAAGTAGTATATGAATTCTTTAGCGAGCTTGCTAGACTTCAGTTGTGCATGTTTCTCTCTCGGCTACCGCAGCCATCCTCTGGGGCTCTAATAGTCTCACGGTTTTTCCAAGCATAGCCGGCTACCACCGTGAACCACGAGCGCCATCTCGTGGACAGAATAAAGCACGATCAAATTACAACATAAGAAGCATCACATGCATTTATAAGCCATAAACATTACAAGTGCTTGTCTTAATTATTAATACCCTTTCTGTCAAACAGGGAAGACCCGGTCTTCTAGAGACTCGGGGTCCTGGCTGACTCGCGTCCTGGATTTAGGGTTAGGGTTCGGCGAGTCTGGACGAGGACAGCGTAGGGGGTCGACCCATGGGGAAAGGTCACTCGGGCCTGACGCGGGGAGGAAAAATATGGAACGCTTCACGAATTTGCGTGTCATCCTTGCGCAGGGGCCATGCTAATCTTCTCTGTATCGTTCCAATTTTAGTATATGTGCTGCCGAAGCGAGCACAAAGCACCTACCTGAGGGCCCGCCATTTATTGGGGCGCGACCTGCAGGGGGTCATCGGTCACGGGGGCAGTCAAAGCGAGCGCACGGATGAATAAAACCGCTTAAGCGGGCCGTACGTGCGCAGTGAAACTTCTTAAACGGGCGGCGGAGAATAAAACAAAGCAAACGTGCGCCCTCGGACCGATCAAAGGCAACCTTTCACGTTCCCGCTCGCGTCCGTGCTCCTCCGGGACAGGTGAGCGGCCACCTGGGAGGTGAGCGGCTACCTGGAAGGTGTGCGGGGGACGGCCCCCGTCCCGCACAGAGAACTGTGCGGCCTCTTCGTCTCCGCCTCTTTTCCGAAGCGGTCGCCGTCGGCCGACGTGACCGGGATCGCTGGATAGAATCCTCACAAACCAAATGATTAAAAAATAACAACGATTAAAAAGTATGTGGATGAAACGGCTAGGGTTGAGAAACCTGACAGAAGGAGGTAAGATTTGAAAAAGGGAGGGAAAGCAAACACAGGAGGCCACCGTTTTTAAATGCCAGTACTTTCCTGCAATACCTGTATTTGCCGCATGAGGTCAGGCGTCTCTTTCCTTTCACTGCGCCCAAGGTTCTCCGTTTAGAAAACGGGCAACAAGGATACATGTATATGTGTGTGTATGTATATGTGTGTGTGCATGTGTGTATGTGTGCATGTATATATATATATATATGTCTATGTATATGCATGTGTATGAGTATATATACGGTACTCTTGATGAGAAAATACTTTTTTTTCGTATAAGCAGTTTCACCTGCAGCCACAGTGCGGCTGATAAAAGGAGCGTGGCCAGGACGTAGCTGCTGAGAACAGTTGTTTCAGAAAATTCACTTACATTTCTTAGTACTCCAAGAACATTTTCACAATAACAGGAATTTCCACCTTTTATTTAAAGTATATTGTATTGTATTGTATCGTATGTTGTATTTCACAAAAGGCCCACGGTAATTTTCCATGAGCAGTTTGCATTCTCTGTGAACAAATGTATTTTTTCTCCACGGCAGGATTGCCTATTAGGATGTACTGTCTTATGCCTGGACGAAACAGAGAAGAACGTGCGGTGGCCCCCCAGATAGAGCGCAGGCAAAAGTCTCTGTTCCGTGTTCCATTTGTTCCAATTTGGCGGCCAATCGGAGGCCGCCCTTGTTTCAATTTCTCCAGTTTACATGCTTTTTGCGCCCAATCAGGAGGCCCGGTTGTTTCAACTTCATCACGTGGTATCGCCTCTCCGAGTCGGCACTTCCGCAAATGCGATTGATGGCGATATTCTGGATCTGCAGTAATTGCAGCAGTCGGCGAACCTTCAAGTACGTTTACGAACGAACGTTATATTAAAAAAAGAAGAGTCATTTAAATTTCCATATTGACAATGGTCAGAGCCAGCTAGCCAGCTCGCTTTCGTGTCGTTTTTCGGTCTGTTAAAGGCAACGTTGATACAATGCGTGTCACCTAAAACGGCAATACAAGTGAGCGCGGTTTCAGTAAGTTTCAGAATGAACTTTATATTAAAAATATAGAATCGTTCATGTTTGCATGTTCGCAGTGTTTAGAACTGGCTAGCCAGCTGGCTGTCGTGCCGTTTTTCTCTCTCTTTTAAAGGCAACGTAAGCGTTTATATCACCTAAAACGACAGCTAGTAATATTAGCTATCACCTGTTTCAGTAAGTTTTTGAATGAACTTTACATTAAAAATACAGAATCGTTCACAGCTGGCTGTCACGCTGTTTTTCTTTCTCTTTTAAATGCAACATACGCGTTCACATCAACTAGTAATAAAAGTGAACATAATAAGAAAGAATAAATTCATAAAATTACAGTTGTACCAGCACATTGTGCATGTCTATATATATAATTGTTATTTTTTTTAA